>NW_022631069.1:2321164-2441164 GCF_010015895.1 Lontra canadensis | reverse complement strand
TCTGGATATTTTAAAATCCTGCAGCACTATGTCCCACTGGATAGCCTTTAGGGGAGTAGTAAGCAATGTGGTATCATGGAAATGTAGCTTAGCTTATGCCTAATGTATGTGGGTATTGCTTACTACCCACAAGTAGCCTAAGACATTTGGAATAAGCAGCTTTTAACTTCCTGTTTTCATGTTCATTTTGACCTAAAGGGATTAAGAGAGCAATCATCCCATAGATTTGGGTAGTTTTTGAGCTCACTCTAGATTAAGCATGTCCCCAGAGTCTCCTGGGCATGAATGTCTACTGGGCACGGATGTCTACCTCAGAGCAAATTCACATCTTTATATTATTCTTATAATTGATTTTCGGGGGTAGTGTGCTTGGATGCCCTATGTCTGGTAGAGTCTCTGATGTGCTTCTTTGTAAGCTGCTATTCAATGTCTGATGCCTGGTCAGTGATAACCATTCAGAGGTTCACCTGGGCAGAGCCACTGCTACTGGGCAGAGAAGGTCAGAGCTATAGGAATTGCAGAAGAAGAGAATGAGTGTCCTTCATTAATCTTAGATGTGGCATGTTATTTGTTGTGAAGCACTACTTTCAGCTTGGATATAGCCTTAGTGGGCCATTTGGTGTGGCCTTTTTATTTTTTAGGAAGTAGAGAGCCAATGTGACTTGTCCCAAATCCCACATTAATAATTGGAAGACTTAGGACTACAATCAGATCATCTTCATTCACCATATTGGTTACAGTCAATTAAAATATAGGACTAAGAGGTCTTTATTTTTTTAAAAAATATTTATTTATTTATTTGAGAGAGGGCGAGAGAGAGAGAGAGAGCAAGCACGAAGTAGGGGAGGGACAGAGGGAGCGGGAGAAGCAGGCTTCCCACTGAGCAGGACCCTGGGATCATTACCTGAGCCAAAGGCAGACTCTTAACTGACTGAGTCACCCAGGTCCCCCAAGGTCTTGGTTATCTTAAGTGCTCATTACCTGCGCCCTTGCTCTTACCAGATTGTTTGGGGAAGGAAAATTCATTATACATCAAAAACACTATCCTCCCCACCTAACACTAGTATGTCTCTCTGATCATTTTATCAATGTGCTCATTGATTTAATAATTTAACATCTGACAATATGCTGAACATGTTACACAAATTGCCTGTAAAATGAAATGTCAAATCTTGCATGATGCAGGACTTCATGTTTCTTGCTCAAGAAGTTTTCTTCCAGTCTTTAGAAAGACTTTAGCTGGGGCTTCTCTAATCTGACATAATTATAGCATTTACTTTCTAACATTGTGGTTGCAAATCCTTTGTAAAATCCTTCACATTATTCTTACATGCTTCAGTCTGTGCATTAGTAAATTAGGGTTAAAGTGAGTGTGAAAGATCTAAATTGTGTGTTAAAACTAACAGATAAGGAATGAGAGAAGGAAATATTTCTGTATTGCCAGATATCAGTAATTCCATGATAGGAGAGGTAGAACATGCATTACTCAGAGTGGATATTTTCATACTATAGGAAGATGGTTGAGCCTGCAATGTAGGCTAAAAGAAATAAAACTGAGATTTAGCTAGACGGGTCTATTTCTCTAAAATCTATAAATGTTAGAGTCTTCAAATACAAATCTCCTGAGCCCAATAACAATTTACAAAAGAATGAAAATATGTCACTGTTTGAGAGAAGACCCAAGACTCCAAAAATTGATGGATGGATATACAAGTGTAGTGACTTTCCAGAAGAAAAAATGTATACCTCAACGGAGGGGAATGTCTCCCATGACCTTGACTGGAGATTAGGAGGAACAATTGTATCTAATTCTTTCTTCATTAGCCATGGTGATGCTTCATGAAAAGGGCGAAGGACAGTGATGCTCAGGGTACCTGGGTCAAAGAGAGTTATCAGAGGATCATGTGTCTATCAAATAGATTCTGAGAAATTCAGTAGGTTTTCACAAAGTTCAACAAATACTTTTTAAAAAAAGATTTATTTGAGAAAGAGAGAGAGTGTGCAAGTGGGAGGAGGGGCAGAGAGGATCTCCAGCAGACTCCCCACTGAGTGTGGAACCCCATACAGGGCTCTATCTCATGATCCATGAGATCATGACCTGAGAAGAAACCAAGAGTCTGACACTTAACGGTTGACTGAGCTAACCAGGCACCCTTGATAAACACTTTTTGATAAGCAAGACACAGTGATTGTACTTAAGAACCTTATGATCTAAACAAGAAAATTGAGGATTTTAGCCACTGTAACACCTAGAGATTGGGTTTAGATCACCTGGAATTATTAACTGATACCTTATTATCCTTCAAAAACCACATCCAAGTCTGGTTGGTTCACTAGAGCTCATCCACTGACCTACCTTGGATAATTTGTCTCTGAGAAATCCTGTTCTGGGCTATAGAAACAACAAGCTTTTCTATCCAGATCTACTCTGTGAATGAACCCCTCTGGCGGTCAGAGAGACTGAATATGTTAGGCCATGATTTAAACATTTCTTTTACCTCCCACTGTGCGTGGAATAAAACCAAGTCCTCAGTATTTTCTCATCCTGCCTCAACTCACACCATTCCTCCTTCTATGCTTTAGCTACTTTGGCCTTTTCCTCCTTGTTTTCTGTGGCTTTTTGCTTTTTGCTTTGCATTGTCTCTTCCAAGAAATCTCTTCCTCCTGTTTTAATCAACAGCTAGTTACCCACCAGTTCTTAGCTCCAGTGTCTTCAGGGAAGATTTCTAGACTACATCAGGTTCCTGCTCTCATGGAAACATATTCCTTTCCTTCAAAGACCTTATCCTAATTGACAATCATATAATCACAGTTATTGTATGTTATATAATCAATGCCTATCTCTCTCGTTAAACTCTAAGCTCTACGAAGGCAGTATCCACGCTGCTTTAGCTCACTACTCTATTCCTTTGGCTTGCTTTTCAACTCTACTTGCCACTTGGCAATGTCAACCTGTATCTACAGTTAATTATGTTCATTCCAAGTTTTACCTGAGCCAGTGTGTTTGGCACATTGTAGGTTATCAAGCAGATGCTAGTTAAATAACTAACAAAGCCATTTGCAATGAATGCTCATATAGTTCTACACATGCACTGCACCAGTCAGAGCTCTTCAGTCTCCATATTCACAGACATAGAGCAAGATGTAAATGTACACTGATACACTGAAAGATATACTAAGTGTGCAGAGATGCAGGTATATTCATAAATAAGTGTAAAACTATATCCCACCAACCAGAGAACAGATTAAAATGGACCATACATAAACCTAGACATAAAACATTGGTTTCATACACAAATGACATCCAAGTTTATATCTATCTTTAAATATACATATGATATACACTGATAATTTTTCTTTTTTTTTTTTAAAGATTTTTTTAAAGTAATATGTACACCCAGTGTGGGGCTTAAATTCACAATCCAAAGACCAAGAGTTGTGTGCTCCACCAACTGAGCCAGCCAGGTGCCCCTCTGGTGATTCTTTCTTAATGTATTATGTGTCTCTAGTCTTTAACCACACACTGATTTCTTTAAAATTGATGAGAATAATATAAATACACAATGAACATAACTGATCCTATATTTCAGGTTGGCTTTCTAAGTCACACATCAAATATATATTTTTTCTTATTATATTAAATTCATCATGGCAATACCTTCAAAATGACAAAAAAAAGGTGAACTTACAAGTAATATCTCACTTTTCTTTCTTTCCCTACTGAAGACAAAAGGAACATATAAATAGAATCATAGCTACATACCTAATATATCTAAAGACAGATTCAAATTTGCTTGCAGGTAGGAGAGGGACTCATACACTGTTTACATAGGTTGATGCTCAGATAAAAATTGGAATGAACATAATTAACTGTAGATACAGGTTGACATTGCCAAGTGGCAAGTAGTGTTGAAGAGTGAGCAAAAGGAAGAAAGTGGAGTTGACACAAGGGTGGACTGGATGAATAGGTTGGGAGCTGGTAAGGGGACACAACAACTTCCAGACATTCTGGGCTTCTTACCTGGCTGTTCCTGGACTGGCTCCTGGAGAACGACAGTAGATGATTCTCCATATGCCAAGGATAGATATTCTTCTATGTCACTGTCACGAAGAAGTTCCACTCCTGATCCATCAGCATAAATGACAAAAAACCTATTTGAAACAATAAAATCAAAACACTTGAAATATTAGTTTAAGTGCTCCTTACACTTGGAATTTAAAATAAAAGTCAGGGGTGCTTGGGTGGCTCAGTGGGTTAAGCATCTGCCTTCAGCTCAGGTCATGACCTCAGCGTCCTGGGATAGAGCCCCGAGTTGGGCTCCCTGCTGAATGGGGAGTCTGCTCCTACCTCTCCCTCTGCCTCCTCCCTACTTGTGCTCTCTCTATCTCACTCTCAAATAAGCGAATAAAATCTTTTAAGAAAAATAGAAGTCATAGTATTATTTTTATCATATTACCTAGGCACGTGTTCACCATAGATTAGGAGATGATTCTTATGAAGGTGAGTAGATGATAAATTATCATAGCCTTCAGCTTTTTCACTTAAATCCTCCTCCACATTGTTTTTGGGTGCCATAGTTGATATGCTACCATCAGCCATAACCTAAGGACCAAAGTATATAGGCAACTAAAAGAAAAGAAATGGCGTGAAGCTTATGTTTCCCGTTTGAGAAAGCATGTCATCTTTTGGTAGATTCAGAGAATCAGGGATATTTATCTCCAAGGTAATATGCACTAAGTACAGTTGGCATTAATAAAAGTGAAAACCCAATGGCATATCTCTACTCACAAGCCACACCTAGACTGTGACTGCAAACTGGAAGACAGACTGGAATATACTCAGAGGAAGGTGACAAGGATGGCAGGGGACTCAGAATCTTCTCTTTTGAGCATTAGGTCAAGGAACTGGGGATTTAAACATTGAGGGAGGACTACTTATGTGATAGCTGTCTTGCAATATTAAGGAAGTAATAGTGTGGAGAAGTTTATATTCTGTGGTTGCAAGTGCAGAATCAGGATTCATGGTACTAAATCTTTAGTATCAGCATCAGATTTAGTAGCTGCATGAAATGTAGTATCAGCATGAGAAGAAATGTTCTAGCCATTACTACTATTTAGATATGGCATGGGTCTCTCCAGGAAGGAATGTGGTTCAGGCTCAAAGACCACTGATGTGAACACCCAAGAAGAGCATTAATGCCTAGAAGAAAGCTTGGCCTGAATGCCCCATGTGTTTAGAACTAGAGGCTTTAGGGCTTTAGCATTCAATTTCAGTTCACTATAAATGGAAACTTGTTAGCAGCCTGAACTCATGCTGGGAAGAGTCACATTTATTGAACACCAAAAAACCAAGCAGGATCAGGCTAATCTGCATACCAAACCAAAGTTAGGGGCTCTGTGTTATGGTTCCAAACCTGAAAAATAAGTTCAACACTTATTAGCTGATACACAAATTCTACTGTTGGGTGAGGCGTGAAAACAAGGAGAAATACCTAGAGCAGGGATTGGCAAACCATTTTTTGTCAAGGGCCTGGGAATAAATATTTTAGGATTTATAGGCCACACAGTTTCTGTTGCAACTGCTCATCATACCATTGTGTGCAAAAGCAGCCAAAGACAAATGAGCATAGCTGTGTTCCAATAAAACTATATCATGACATTGAGGTTTGAATTTCCTATAATTTTTATGTGTCATGAAATTTTCTTCTCCTTTTGAGTTTTTCCAACCATTTAAAAATATAAAAGCCATTTTTAGCTCATGGGCCTACATAAAGCGGTGGCCATGGTTTGCCAGCGTTTGGCCTGGATGTAAGAGAACAGTTGTGGTGTTGAAGGACAGAGAAATAGAAGATAGAGTTCTACCATTCAGCAGCTAAACACTGCTCCCGCCTCCCCATCCTCAACCCTACTAGAATCCACACCAATTAATATTTCTCACCATGGACTCTCTGCCTAGTCAAGCAAAACTGTTCTCACTTTAACCTGGATACAGACTAGTCTTATATCATTTTTTTTTATTTGACATTATTTTTAAACGTTTAGTAATGCTACTTCCTTTCCATTCTAATTCTTTATTTGGCCTTAACATTTCTACCATCCCAACTGTTTGACTTTCTATCTCCTTGGAAGTACACTTGAGAAGCAAAGATTGTTGACATTCATTATTGCTTATGCAAAGTACTGACGTTAAGTGGGTAACTAATCCCAAAGCAGCTATGGCGTAAAGCTTCATGGAAGCTCTCTGGGGTGAAATATCTACAAAAAAAAAAAAAAAAAAAAAAAAAAATCCAGCCCCTTTCTCCATATTAATGATGCCCTTTACCTGAAAGGTATTTCCCTCAGGATCCAGGACCTCACAGATAACCTCTGATGTGTGCTTCATGATGTACCTGCTAGCTCTTAGCTGCTCACGTTTTTGGAAAGGATGGTATATATCACTGCTTAATTCATGGCAATATATAGCTGAGCAATCCCTATCAATGTGGAGACAGCCTGTGTTTGGAGGTAACACCTGGAAGGGTAACAGAAAGAGAGAGATTATTTAAAATGTCTTGTTCAACGTAAGGGATTCGGAAAATTGTTTTTAGGAAAAAAATTAGACAAAGATCTCAGCCATAAACTATTTTTTTTCCAGGAAACATTATCCAAGAGAGTTAAAAACATTATCCAAGAGAGGATGTTAGCTTTGGGAAGGGCTCCCTAATAAAGAGGCAAAATTAATAATTAGGGTGTAATTCCTTTCATGTCCTCACTCATAATTTATCTACTCACTTTAATTTCTTTTCCAAGTAATTGTCTTGTGCCTTATGTCAGATATTTAATATAAAATAATAAAAATATATTTTAACTGAAGTGAACACACTAGCCGCTATTAAAAATGTTTGGAATCCTTCATGTTCTTGGGCGAAAAGTATCTCAAACAGTCAGAAGCTACGGGACAAATGCTTTTAAGAACTCTGATTTGTCCCCATTCCTCTGGTGCCTGACACAGTCCTTAAGTATTAGCGTTCATGTAATGACTTCTGGTTCAGATGGACTCATTTTTTGAGACATAATTCACATACCATAAAGTGTACATTCAGTGGATTTTACTATGTTCAAAAACATGTGCAAATGTTATTGCTAATTTCAGAACATTTTCATCATCCCCCAAAAAAACCAGCTCATGATGCCATGAGCTGTCACTCTGCCTCACTCCTGCCCCTAGCTTCTGGCAATCTGTGATCACCTATCTCTATGGATTTGAATATTCTAGACATTTCATACAGATGGAAGCACACAATACAAGGCCTTTTGTGTCTGGCTTCTTTCATTTAGCATAATATTTTCAAGATTCATCCATGTTGTAGTATGTATCAATACTTCATTCTTTTTCGTGGATGCATAATATTCCATTGTATAGCTATATCAGATTTTGTTTCTTTGTGAGTTGTTGGACATATGTGTTATTTTCACAATCTTGTATTATTACCAATGTTATCGACATCTGTATACAAATTTAGGGGTGGATGTATAAATTAATTTCCCTTGGATGTCTGCTTAGGTGTAGAATTGCTGGGTCATATGATAACTATTTTTAACTTTTGGAGGAACTGCCAAACTGTTTTCCAAAGCAATTGCAGCATTATACATTCCTATCAATAATGTATGAGGATTCCAATTTCTCCACATCCTCACTAACACTTATTACTGTCTTTTTCATTCTAGTCATTTTAGTGGGTGGGAAATAGTATCTCATAGTTTAATTTGCAATTCCCTAATAATTAATGATGCTGAACATCTTGTCATGTGCTTATTTGTCATTTATATAACTTCTTTGGGGAAATGTTTATTCAAATCCTTGCCATTTAAAAATTGCATTATTAGTCTTCATTGTTGAGTGGTAGTCGTTCTTTATATATTCTGGATACTAGACTATTATTATTTGTATGACTTACAAAATAATATCTTCCATTCTATTGGTTGTCTTTTCACTTTCTGTGTGGTATCCTTTAGAGTACAAACCTCTCATTTTGTTTGTGCTTTTGCACAAGAAACTGTTGCCAGATTCAAGGACATGAAGATTTGCACTATCTTTTCTTCTAAGAGGTTTGTTGTTTGAGCTTTTACAACTAAGTCTTTGGTGCTTTTTGAGTTCATTTCTGTGTATAGTCTGAGGTACAGGTCAACTTTATTAACCAGTTGTTGAAAGACTATTCTTTTCCCCATTGAATTAGCGTGGCATGCTTATAAAGAATTTATTGACCACAAATTGATAATAAGTGACTACTTAGCTCTATTCTAATGATCTATATGCCTATCTTTATTCTAGTAGCACACTGTCTTAATTACTGTAGCTTTGTAGTAAGTTTTGAAATCAGGAAGTGTGAGTCATCTAACTTTGTTCTTCTTCGAGATTGTTTTGGCTATTTGGAGTATTTCCAATTTACATAAGAATTTGGGTATCAGCTTGTCAATTTTTGCAAAACAGGTGGCTGGGATGTTAATAAAGAATGTAAGGAGTACTGCCATCTTATTAATGTTAACTTTTCCATAAACTTAATATGTGATGTTTTCTGTTTATTAGGTCTTTAATTTTTCAGTGATATTTTGTAATTTTCAGTGTATAAGTCTTACTAAATTTATTTCTAATTATTTTATTCCTTTTTTAATCCACATCACCTATTTCACCCATACCCCACTCACCTCTCCTCTAGTAATCATCAGTTTGTTCTCTATGGTTAGGAGTCTGTTTCTTGGCTTATCACTCTCTTTTTTTCCTTTCTGCATTTGTTTTGTCTCTTAAATTCCACCTATGAGTGAAATCCTATGGTATTTGTCTTTGTCTGATTTATTTCACTTATCATTATAATTATACTCTCTAGATCCATCCATGTTGCTGCAGATGGCAAGATTTCCTTCCTTTTTATGGCTGAGTAATGTTCCATTATATATGTAATGCAATATATATATATATATATATATTCCATCTTCTTTATCCATATCCATATCCATATATAGTTATATATATATGGATATATATATATCTTTATCCATTCATCTATCAGTGGATACTTGAGCTGTTTCCATAATTTGACTACTATAAATAATGCTCAATAAACATAGGGGTGCATATATCCTTCCAAATTAGTGTTTTCTATTCTTTGGGTAAATACCCAGTAGTGCCATTACTGGATCATAAGATAGTTCTATTTTTAACTTTTTGAGAAAGCTCCATACTGTTTTCCACAGTGGCTTCACCAGTTCAAATTTCCACCAACAGTGCAAAGGGTTCCTTATTCTTTGCATCCTTGCCCACACTTTTTGCTTCTTGTATTGCTGATTTTAGCCATTCTGACAAGTGTGAGGTGGTATATCATTGTAGTTTTGATTTGTATTTCTCTGATTACTAGTGATGTTGAACACCTTTTCTTGTCTATATGTCTTCTTTGGAAAAATTTCTGTTCATGTCTTCTGCCCATTTTTAAACTGGATCATTTATTTTTTGTGTGTGTTGTGTAAGTTCTTTATATATTTTGGATACTAACTCTTTATCAGATATATCATTTCCAAATATCTTCTCCCATAGGTTTTCCTTTAGTTTTTTTGTCGATTCTTTCCTTCACTGTGCAGAAGGAATTTTGATGTTGTCCTAACAGTTTATTTTTGCTTTTGTTTCCCTTGCTCCATAAAACATATCTAAAAAAATATAGCTACAGCCAGTGCTAGAGAAATTACTGCCTATGCCCTCTTCTAGAATTTTTATGGTTTCAGGTCTCATATTCAGGTCTTTAAGCCATTTTAAGTTTATTTTTGTGTATAATATAAGAAAGTGATTGAGTTTCATTCTTTTGCATGTAGTTGTCCAGTTTTCCCAACACCATTTGTTGGAGAGAAGTGTTTTATTCCTTTTGATGCTACTTTAAACAGAATTGTTTTCTTAATCTCAATTTTAGATTGCTTTTTGTTAATGTAGAAAAGTATAATTGGCTTTTGTATATTGATCTTACATCTTGCAAACTTGCTGAACTCTTTTATTAGTTCTAATTGTGTGTGTATGTGTACATTGTGTTTTTGGTAGATTGCATTTCTTAGGATTTTCTAGATATGCTTTTATATCATCTGTAAAAAGAGAGACAGTTTTACATTTTTCCTTTCCAATCTGCTTGCACATTATTTGTTCTTATTGTCTGATTGCCCTGGTTAGAGCCTTCAGTACAATGCTGAGTTGGAAGGAAGAGAGCAAACATTCATGTGCTGTGCCGGATTTTAGACAGAAAGCTTTTAGCTTTTTAACAAATAGCAATAAGAATGCTATTTGTTAGCTGTGGTGTTTTTGTTTTGTAGATGCCCTTTATGAGGTTGAAGAAGTTTCCTTCTGTTCCTAGTGCACTGAGTTTTTTTTTTTTTTTTTTTTCATCGTGAAAGGGTGCTGAATTCTGTCAAATGCTTTTTTGAGTCTTAGGTAGATGATCATGTGGTTTTAGTCCTTTATTTTTTCATATGATATATTATATTGATTGATTTTTGCATCTTGAACTAACCTTGAATTCTTGGGATAAATCCCACTTGGTGACAATGTATAATTCTTTTTTACATGTTGCTGGATTCTGTTGGCTAGCACCTTCTTGAGGATTTTTATCTATCTTCATAAAGGATACTGGTTTGGAGTATTCTTGTGATGACTTTGTCTGGTTTTATCAGGGTAATACTAACCTGACAGAATTAGTTGGGAAGTGTTCCCTCCTCTTCTATATATTGGAAAAGTTTATGAAAATTCTCCAGTATTAATTCCTCCATAAATGTTTGGTAGAATTTACCAGTGAGGCTATCTGGCCCTGGGCTTTTCTGTGTGCTAAGTTTTAAAATTACCAATTCAATCTTTTACTTCTTATAGGTCTATTCTGAGTTTTTAGTTCTTCTTGACTCAGATTTGGAAGTTTGTACCTTTCCAGAAATTTATATATTTCATCTATTGTATCTAATCTGTTGACATTCATAGTATTTTCTTATAATTCTTTTCATTTCTGTAAGATTTGTAAAAATGTTTTATCTTTCACTCTTAATTCTAATAATTTGGGTCTCCCCCCCTTCTTTCTCTCTCTCTGTCCCTAAAAGTTTGCTAATTTTGTTGATCTTTTCAAAGAAACAACTTCTGGTTTCATTGACTCTCTCTATGGTTTTCTATTCTGTCTTTTATTTATTTCTATTATAATCTATTATTTACTTCTATATGTTTGCTTCAATTTTAGTTTGCCAAAAAGTTGATTTGAACAATATTTTCAGTTTTCTAGTTGTCTTTATGTAGTAGTGTATTTTCGGGAGTCCTTACTCTATCACTTTGGAAGTGTCTCATCCTGACTATCCACCATTGCCTAGGCCCAGAAAACCCTGTTGGATCTTGGCTAATTCTGAGACTTCTCTGTGGTTCCAGGTACATTTTACAGTAGGTAATGTGTTTGGTTAAATTTGCAACTTTCCTGGGCTCCAAAAGTCTTCATCAAAATGGACCCAAACTGTCAGATTTGACTCTATAACTTATTGAAAGCTGCTCTGGACAGAAAAAGATGTCCTATAACATCCACTGTTAAGACATATACCATAGACCAGGTGAAGCAGAAATATTGAAATGCCAAAAGTAAACCTGATAAACAGGATGTGCCTTTCTTTCTAGGATGTTAACCTGGAGAAACATCTATGCTGAAGCCTAGAGACTCAACGTGGCAAATACAGATCCACATTTTCTGCTAGTGGTTGTTTTTGATTAACCCGATAGCCAGTTAGATAATAGAATTCTCATGATTTTACATTCTCATATTTTACATTCACAGTTCAAAGTTTACTATAAAATTTGCCTCTTCCATCTGATTTCATATACTGAGTAGAGGATATAACCACATTCCATTATTATAAGGTGTTTGTTTATGGTATTGCTAACAAAGACAAGGACTCTTGAAGTCCTACTTCAAAGCATTCTTATAAATGCTTATTACATTTCTGTATCTTCCCCAAAGGAACCACTTAGGCTGGATCATAGTGGTATAGAAGAACAGTCTGACTGCTCTCTTTCAGAAGCTTGTTCAAGCATATATACACACACACACATACACACACTGTCCCCAGAAAGACAATAGGTCTTCTGGTCTAGGGAAATTGGTTTCAGTTCCTAGAATGAGGGACAGAAGAAGGTTTCCCATGGGGGATAACAGACCCATTATTTGTCATCTTGTCTTCGTGAAACCCTCTAGCTGGGTGGATGGTCCCACCCCTATTTGTGCACATTATAGTCATAGAGGATAACAACTGTTATACATGCCTCCTATTTGATGTCTTGGTTAATCATTTTAGTGCTGCTAAGGTACAATGGTGGACTATACCAAGCTCAACCTCCATTATTATTATTATTATTATTATTATTATTATTTTGTCTAAAATCCTGCCTCCTTCATTATATTGCCCATTGTTCTCATGCTGGTGAGTGATGAGTGATGACCAACTAATAGGGGCTGGGCAGAGGATTTTTTTGAATGCCATCTTTCAGTGCTATACAACTGCAGAACTATAATAGGTATTGGTAAATTTATTTGGAGGTTTTTTTTTTTTTTTTCCATTTGGGAACTAAGGTCTGTGTGTTTCTCAGCCAAGAATGGTCAACCTTCCAATCCATTCTTGGGCTGTGTTTTGGGAGAATGGGCAAACCTGGAAGGAACAAGTAGCTACACAATAATGGTGGATACTGAATGTAAGTTGGATCTTTTCTGTTTATGTCTCTTTCTCCAGTGGCAACTGTCATTGGTTCTAAAATTCCATTGCCCTCATAGCTGTAACCATTTGAGTTTGGTACTATGACAAAAATAAGGCAAAAACTGGCCTCATCAAAGAATCTTAGGGGATTCTCATGACATCTGGCAGCACACATGGTACCAGAATATGGATGCTGCCAATCTGCTGAAGAAAATGGACCTTCTGAGTATTGAAGAAGGATTGCACCCCTTAGCCAACTGCCACATACCACAATGATGTCTCACCTTCAGCACCTGCCTTGCCCCATGACAATCTACACTGGAAAAAGAGGGAGTAGGGTATCATCATTTGGAGAGATGGGAGGCATAAACCGATTTTAGCAGCTTTCACAGTAACGTTTGACACTGAGGTCTTAGTCATCTTCTGGTTTTGTGTTCTCAGTATTCTGTGACATTGTATGTGACATCCTGGCACTTGTGTCTCTTCTCCGGCAAGTGGAAAGATGAGGGTAAATCCTTCCAAGGCTTCCAAGAGACTGCAGGCTGACACTAGGTGGTTGTGATTAATAGGAAAATGTAGGAAGGTACAGGAGTTGCTAAGAGCTCTCCTTGCTGAACCTTCAAGAACAAAGCTTTGCAAGCTGTTCGCCTAGGACCCACAGATCATATATTCCCTCCCATCCTATGGGGACTCTAGGTAAAGTGGCAATGGACTGAGACGGGAAAGATGGGAGAGTGTGAATAAGGACAGAGGTGGTAGGAGGTGAAGCTGGTTGGGTAGGCACAGGACAGATCACATGAGTGCTTCTAACAGCGCCTGACACCTACTAAATAAAAGATCCGCAACAAATACATTTTAAAACCTTGATCTGAAAATACCAAAGCATTGTAAGACAAACAGGACAGTGGTTTTCTGCAATGGATTGCAAAAAGAAGATGAAAAAGTAAAAAGAGATTGAGAATTGTGTTCTAAGTACATGAGACAAAGGGAACAACAGCTGTATGTGGCAGGAATATTCACCACCCCAGAGGAGTGAGTTTTCTTATTCAAATGGACACTTCTCTTTGTCACTCCACATTTCTCCCTAGACCCACCTGGTATGTTCCCTGTGGCTTTGCAATAATAGACGTCCCATCCCCAAAGGTGGCAGAGCAGCTACTGTCCTCGCAGTTGGTGATGATAGTGGCATAGTGTGAGTTTTCTATCCGCATGCACTTCACCTGCCTGGTGACAGTTTGAGGACTCTCAGCTGCAAGCAAATGCAAGGTAAGCAGATCTCACAGGATGCACACATTGGGAAACACGCCTGCCTGCTGAGTTTGCTCCTGTCTCCTGGCCACCTGGACTAGAAGCCGAGACCATGTGCCGAGAACTCACTTCACAGGGCTGGTGTATGGCCTCCTCACTGTCAATGCAGAGGAATTCTTCCAGAATGACTCTTGCTCCTTAATTTAATGTGCTGTTTTGTTCTTACTACTATTTTTATTTTGCATAATTGAAAACACCCAGAAAAGCATAAAAAACAATTTAACTATTTATATACTCACCAATCAAAATTTACGCTTGTTAATATTTTGCCATATCTGTTTCAACATTCTTAATATGTATATAAGAGAAAAATTGCAGGTAAGCTGAGGTTCACTTTTCTCCTTATCCCTGGATTTATCTCCTTCTCTTGAAGTCTACTTTTATCTTTTCTATAAATATATGTATCAAAATCATATATAATCTTCTGTGGTTTTAAATATGCATACATTGTATAACACTGTATGTATCATTCTACACCTACATTTTCTACTTGACATTGCTTTGAGACCTTCAGCCATCGTGATATGTTGTTGTGTGGGCATATGTGTGCATGTGTGTACTTCATTCCTTTTAAGTACTATATAGTATTCTTTTGTAAGAATATACTGCATTTTATTTTTCTATTCTGCTGTTGGTGGACATTTATTTCCCAGCATTTTGATATCATATTTGGTGCTGCAAGGAACACCCTGAACCTGTTTCCTTGTACAAATGAGTAAGAGTGTTGTTAAGAGTGTCTTTCTACATGTACCCAGAAGTGGAGTTAGTGCATCATATGATATGCCCATTTCAAAGTTACAGATATTTTAAAATTGCCCTCTCCAGTGGTTCTTTTAATTCTCACTCTAACAGGTGGGATACGAAGGTTGTTTTTTCCCACTGGCTTGCCAATTTTGTTGCACTTAATTTGGCAAGGAAGCATTTAATGCATTAAGCAAATAAACCCTGGAATTAAAGGAAAGGGAGACAGGGAATAATTTGCCATTAAAAATCTTGTTTAAATTTAGGTTAGGAAAGGTGTTATGCTTTTAGAGTCTCTGCCCAGGTTCCTGTTAATTAGCACCTGCAGCTTTGTTCTTCTCTCACTCTGTCTCTGATGAGAGGCATGTTCAGAATTGAAGGAGGGCCTTACTGAGATCACCTTTATGCAAATCAGATTCTGTAAGGATCAACAGAAACAGGTCTGAGAGCTAATGCCCCAGGCAACGGAGTCATAATTATTAACTTTTAGTTGCCACCAATCCAGACTATATTTTAGCAGTGAAAATGGAAAAAGTTACTATTACTATCCATCAGCCAACTAGAGTTATCACTCCCACAACTGTTGAGGATTAAAAAAAAAAAAAAAAAGGTAGCAAAAGGGCCATAGAGCCCTTGCTCTAGACTGCACATGTGTTCTTTGGTTGGCAGAGTTCTTCAAAAAATTATTTTTCTTATGTGTGGGTTAAAAAAAAAGTGAGGTTCGTGCTCATCTTATTCTAAAGACACATATTGTCCCATGCTTGAAAAATAAAACTTACTTATTTTATTATCTTCTGGAGGAGTAATATGATCTTCATAAACTTGATAAAAGGTTGTGATTCGGGTACCATCAGCATGATCCACTATCCGAGTACCATCTTTTCTTTCCACAATGACTACTCTGTCTTCTCGAGTTGTCATGACCTGAACATACAAAGGCAGAGCATGATTATTTGGTCAGATGGTTAATCCCAAGTCCATTTATTTTTACACCTCATTGAATACCATCAAAATCCTGGTTATCCATTTGTAAGCTTAAGTTTGCCTCTGTCTTTTTTTTTTTTTAAGATTTTATTTATTTATTTGACAGACAGAGATCACAAGCAGGCAGAGAGGCAGGCAGAGAGAGAGGAGGAAGCAGGCTCCCCACGGAGCAGAGAGCCCGATGCGGGGCTCGATCCCAGGACCCTAGGATCATGACCTGAGCCGAAGGCAGCAGCTTAACCCTGTAAGCTTAAGTCTGATCTCCTCTATTTGGTCAAAGCTTTGCAACAATCCTGGAAGGCAGGTAATGCTATCCCCATGTTGTAGATGAGGGAATGTATGCTTAGAGAAGTTAAGGAATTTGTTCACGGTCACTCAGCAAACGCCAGGGCTGGTGTCGCACTAAGGCCATTGGACTTGAAAATTGATGCTCCTTCCACTGTTGTATATTTGTGAGAAAAAAGTTAACGCCAGGACTGGCCTAGCCCCAGTCTGTCTGGGAAAATGACCCTAGGTCCTGCCTCCTTGAAAATTACAGGGGCTCCCTGGCCTGCTATGCCATTTTCAGTCTAATGCCATCAGAACAGAATGTGAAGATTGGTGGGGAACAGAGGCTGTGGTTTCTCTGTGTCAAGCTGATCCACACACTCACAGGCTCTTGTCTGCTGCTGCAGGTTGTGCCCCAGGTGGGCTCGAAGGGTAAAGGAAGCTGCACCTGTGGGTCATTGCTGGGCCTCCCAGCTGAATGAGGATGCCACATTGATCTTGCTGCATTTGCTGCCTTGTGTCCTTCCCTAAAGCGGAGCAAATGCAGATGCAGATTAAAGCCCGGTTGTTCTGTTAGCTTGATTGTCCACGGTAACCTGTAATCTTTTCTATTCCAGTGGAAAGGATTATTGTGGAGGATGGATAGAAGGTCTGAGAAGGAAAATAGCTGTTATCATCCAAGGCAGGAAGCCAAAGGATGGTTACCTGGTCAACACAGTATGTCCCAGGTCTGTTCCAACGTGGAGTGCTACCAGACTTGGGACACTGGGGCAGAGCATACCAGCTCCTGAGCCCCTGCCAGTTGGCTGAGGCTTTGTCAGTCTGTGCCACAGCTCAGCTTCTCCCTTTGCCCATTTATGTTTCCATCCCCTTCCTTGCACAGGTGCTGTCCAACTGGCAATAACAGTATTGCAAGCTATGTAGCACATGTTTCAATCATCAAGTATTTTCTAACTTGTACTGTCTTAACTGTAAGGGACACAGTATTTCACTGAAGAGTCCAGATGGATATGACAGTAGGTTTGTTAGCTGTGTTTTGACTCAAATTTCTGGGGCCATTGGAAGCAGGTGATAATTGCTTTATCTCTTTATAGTAGGCAGAAATCACTATATTTGAGAGAAATGCATGCTGTCATTATTTTATGTTCTTATCATTGGCACTCTCAGCTAATGCATTTAATGAGAAACACCACCGAAGAATACAGTGGTTGAGAGTATGAGCTCTGGAATAAAGCTGCCTGAATTCAAATCCTAACTTTGCCAATGGCTGGTTGACCTAGGCAAGTGGCTTAACTTCTCTGTGCTCTAGTTTCCTCATCTGCAAAATGAAGGCAACACTAGCATCTGCTTCAGGCATATTATGTGGATTAAATGAAATAATGTTGGTAAAGTGATTGACATTTAGTCAGTCATCAAGTCAGCAAGAGCTAATACTACCTTTTTATCCAGTAAAAGTATTCACACACTGTTATTTAGAATTATTCAAACATTCCATAACACCACATAACACTGACACTTTCTGATCACCATACAGTGGGAAAATCATTATTCTCAGTGGTGGTAAGAATAGATTAGAAAGAATATTTACTGAACACCTGATAGTGTTGGATCTGGCATTAATTTTAGCAACTATTTCAGGTAATCACTATTATCTCCATTTGTAAGTAAGGAAAATTGGATTAGAAGCTTGTCCAAAGTCACACAGCTAATAGGGAGTGTGGCTGGGGTTCAAACCCAGATCTGTGTCACCACAAGGGCAGTGCCTATGCCTCTAATTTAGTGATACTTCATGTCATGTGTCATGAAAAAAATCCATTTTCAATTTTGTTTCATACGACCATGTGATTTCTTGACCCTTAGGTCCCTGGTGGCTAGGCACACGGGATCTGGATTGCAACCTTGGGGTCCACATTCTGACTCTACTACTTGCTTTGTGCTTTTGGGGAAATTATGTAACCTTATGTTTTTGCCTCATCTGTAAAATGTAAACTCTAGTCTTTTGTGAGAATAAAAGGAGAACAGGGCTCGGCAAACAATAATACTCAGTTAAGTATTATTATTACTGCTGTTTTTATTATTCTGTTATATGTTTGATGTTCAACAAATGCTTGAATCCAGGCTCTTGGGCATTGGTTCATGCTTCTGTAATGGTGACAGGTAATAATTAGGGAAACAGAGTTATTAAGAAATATTAATCACATTTGCATATTATGCTAAGTAATCTATATCAGAGGCTGAATAGCAGGGAGTTATTTGAAGTGACCAGAAAAACCTTCCTGTAATGATACGTAGTTAGAGTCTCACAAAAAATACAACTAGCAGGGACGCCTAGGTGGCTCAGTTGGTTGGACGACTGCCTTCAGCTCAGGTCATGATCCCGGGGTTCCGGGATCGAGTCCCACATTGGGCTCCCAGCTCCATGGGGAGTCAGCTTCTCCCTCTGACCTTCTCCTCGCTCATGCTCTCTCTCACTGTCTCGCTCTCAAATAAATAAATAAAATCTTTAAAAAAAAATACAACTAGCAGACAAGGTAAGAGATTACAAAATTATTTCAGAAGCTGACTAAAGAAGGAAGGAAGACATGTTTGGTTAGGTAATGTAATTCATCTCAATAGTGAGCAGTCATTTTGCTTTTGACCAGCAGCACATGGTTATAAGCAAAGGTAGATATAAGGCACCTATAAGATAGGACCCAGATATAAGGTACCTATCCATCATGTCATTTACTTTCAGAGGGCACTGCAAAGCTCCACATAAGACTTCAGAGGACTAGCTGAGGGATGGAAAGAGCTCAGTTTTCAGTCGCCAACAACTGCTCCTAACTAGGATCTAGCACTGGCTGAATGTGTACTCTTGACCACATTATTCAACTTGCTGAGGCCCGATTTCCTCATAGGTATAATATGATATTCGCTGGTGTGGAGACTGAATGAGATAATGTACACAGAACCCCAATCCCCTAACAGAAAGCCTGCCACAAAGCCTGCCACTATCGTTCATCCCAGAAGTTTTGAATTCACATCATAAGCCAAACCATTCTTTTCTTTTTTAAGATTTTATTTATTTATTTATGAGAAAGAGAGAGAGAGAGAGGGCACATGAGTAGGGGGAGGGGTAAAGAGAGAAAGAGAGAGAGACTCTCAAATAGGCTCTGCATACGTACAGAGCATAACAAAGGGCTCAATCTCACTACCCTGAGATTGTGACCTGAGCCAAAACCAAGAGTTGGAGGCTTAACTGGTGCCTCCAAACCATTATTTTCTACACCATTCATTTGTCACTTATTCTTAGGCTACAAATAAAATCTTTTGTCCAGTTACTCTGTAACGTTGCCAAATTCTTGCATTATTTAATGTGAGCATCTCCCTAAATATACCATACATTCTTTGGAGTCATGGATCATGAACAAATTTCTACCACTTATTTCAGTTTCACACAAAGAAAAAGGAACAAAGCATAGCCGCTCAACTTCTAGAAGATAAGACATTACACAAATACATTCAACATAAAGAAATATATGACACAATTAATATTGTATGCCTTAAATGTGATATAAATATTCATGATCTGTTTCTCATTTCAAAAATTAGTATTTCATGGTACATTTTTCAAGTAAAATAAACCACAGAAATATTTTGCGCTTGCAAAGAAGGATCCATCTGTTCATCTATCCATCTACTATTTACCAAGTAGTTAGAGTAAATTAAGTATTTGCTAGGTACTCTTCTAATATGTTGTTTCAGAACTCTAATGATTTATAAAATTTTGCAATAAACAATAGTTTGCCATACCGTTCCATTGACAGGATCTGTGGCCTTGAAGCATAATAACGGGGTCATGTCTGTTATTCTTTCTAATCCTTTGGTGCCAATCCGATTTCCTTCTGGTGTGGTTGTAAACCAGGTGCCTACATGAACCTCCACAGGAGTTACTCTTTGAACTGTCTCTGGGTGAGGTTCATGGCTTTCATTCTTATGTGCCATTGATGACTGATTTTTGTGACTTTTTCCTGCAGAAGTTCAAGTAAAATCAAACACAATATAATTATAATATCAATTACATAGGTTATACATTAAGTTTAACACACTGTAAGCTACCTCAGATACTGTGACATAGAAATTCTAAGTGGTATTCATCAATTATATTATTTCTCAAGTGGGAAAATACCTATTCTGGTCAATTTCTGTATAATTTTGAATGTTGCCTATAGCTCCCAGGATTCCAGATTTGGAGATTTGTAGCCCAGTTTTTAAAGCCTACCTTTGCTCCATATCTTAAATTCCTTCTTTCGACTTACTGAACTCTAGCATTTTACCAGATTATTTCACTCTTTATTCCCTTGATTGTGTCATTTTGTTACTCATAGATAGGAAACTGTTTTCTTCAGCTGTGGTTCCAAAGAAATTTACCAACCAGGCATATATCCTTGGCCTCTCACTAGGGGAGAAGATCTGTACAATCCAACTACTGCATCGTTAATCATCTGATGCATCCCTCCTTCCAATCCACCACCACCTATTTGGAAAGGAATACAGAACTGAAAAAGCCTTATGGAACTCTGTGAATACTATCTCAATCCCTCTATCATGGATAGATTTGCTCCATTTGTATAAATAATGATGAGTGATCTGTAGATGAGATTGGCCAATGTTATCAAATTTCAATGATGAGGTAAACTCAGACCCAGAAGCAAATTACAAACAAAGATAGTGAAGGACTGTTAACTCTAGGAAGATTCCTCAGATTCAGAGTATGAAATGTGCATCAGAGGATGGATCTTGGCCTAAGATGCAGATTTAACTAATAGGAAGAGCCCAATAATACATACGCATGAAGCTAAACTTTACTTTTGCCCTAAGATTTAATTTGGACTTATTTCTATTTCCAGAGTATTAAAAAAGAACTGATAAGATCTAAAGAAATTATTTAGAATGACTCTCAGAGAGTCAAAATAATAGAAATAATAAAAGAGAGGTAAAAGTCTCTAATATATGCAAAAAGTGGAACAGAAACAAGATTTGAAAAGGTAATTATTGAGAATTTTCTGTTATAAATAAAAGATACTAATCCATAGACTCAAGAATCCCAATTTATTCTCACTTGGATAAATAAAAAGAAACTCACACCTAGCTACATTGTATTGAAATTATAATAAGAAAAAGAAAATATTTTCAAGGCAGTTAGATTATCTTTGCAGCAACAACAATTAGACTGAAAGCCAACTTTTCAACAGCAACACTGGAAGCAAGAAGAGTCTAAAGAATTTTGTCAATATACTAGAGAGAAAACACCTGTCAATCCAGAATTCTGTAACCAGTGAAATTATCATCTAAGGATGGGGACAACATAAAGACATTTTCAGAAAATATCTGTTACACAATAAATGGATTAGAAGCTCTGATTAAAAGACAAAAATTATCAAATCGAATTTTTAAAATATTCACCTATAAGTTGCTCACAACAGATACATTTAAACATAAACCACTGAAAGTAAAACAAAGTATGAAAAAGTTATACTGCAAAGGAATTAAATGATAGCTGGTATGGCTATAATAATATAAGCAAAATAGACATTAGGGCAAAAAAGAATCCTAGAACAAAAAGCCATTGCATACTGATAAAAAGTTAAATTTACCATGAAGATATCTAAATTTATAAGTTAATAAAATCACATCCTCAAAGTATATGAAGAAAAATCTTACAGAAATATTAAAAAGATATAATAATTTCAGAGGTAAATATTAAATTATAAGAAGGATAGCCTTGGATAGATTATTTTACCCTTATTTAAACATACTTCTGCTGAATAAATTGATACAGTAGATTAAAAATATCTGTGAGGTTATACAACAATGGTTGGCAAATTTTGACCTGTCAAGCAAATGTGGCTTGCTGTTTGTTGTTGTAGTCTGTGAAGTAATACTTCTTTTAACATTTCTATATAATTAAAAGAAAATTAATTATAATACAATTATAATTAAAAGAAAAAAAGAAAAAATATTTTGCAATACATGAAAATTATATGAGATTCAAATTCTAGTGTCCATAAATAAGTTTTCTTTAAACACAATACACTATGCTCATTAAATTATGTATTGTCTATGGCTATTTTCATGCTACAATGGCAGAGGTGAGTAGTTGTGACAGAGACAATATGGCTCACAAAGTCTAAATAAACTCTGGGTGTTATATGCAAATAATGAATTCTTGAACACTACATCAAAAACTCATGATGTACTATATGTTGGCTAATTGAACATAATAAAAAAAATATTTACTATCTTGCCCTTTGTAGAGAAATTTGCTGAACTTGGAAATAGATTGGATAACACAGCTAACAGTTTTGATCTAACAGTTATAAAGAGAACACTATACTCAATAACTACAGGATACATGCCCTTTTCAATCATACACAGACTTTTTTAAACACTTGCCCATATTTGAGGCTATACATCACATTTCAATGAATTTCAAAAGATTAGTTAAAAATCAATTATTTAAAAATCCTAAAAATACTTTATAGTTTTAGAAATTTAGAAACATGTTTAAATAACTTGTGGGTCAAAAAGGAAGTCATCTAAATAAATTTTTTTTTTAAAAAGGTAGTCATCTGGAAATTAGAAAATATTTAGAGCTAAAAAATTATGAAAATACTAAATAGTATTTCTTGTGAGATGGGAGAAGCACTTCTGGTATGGCAAGAAAGGACCTTCAAAAAGCCATTCTTCAAAAAAAACAGTGACAACACTGGAAAAAAAATTATCAAAATCAACTCTTTTAGAAATCTGGAAATAAACCAAAGAATTACAACAATCAGCTGAATCTCAGTAACAACAACTGCTTTGTGGTGTTATAACTTACCCAATTCTCATCCTTCATCTTCCCCCATCTCCAACTGTGCAGTAGCCTTGAAAAACAGTAGCCTTGGAATCACAGTAGCTATGAAAACCAACGGTGTGGCAGCTGTTGGAGGGGGCCAATAGCCCTGGAATTCTCCTTAAAAGCCCCATTCCCAGAGACTCATCATTGTTCGACTGCTCTGAAAATTCCCTGAAAATCCTCACTCTGACCTGAGTTAGAATTCACTCATTGTAAACAACCTTAATCTGGGGCCCTTGTCTAAACAATCGGTGGCTATTTTTCATAATGTGGCTGTCTCAGGCTGCAAAAATAGTTGGGGCAAACAAGAGGCTGACCTAAAAACTTCAAAGAAAAAGCTGGGGAATGAGATGACTGTAGGAACTTTGAAAAACTCTGACATTTTCCTGTGGCCAGATGCACATGGAGGTTTGTACTCATGCTCAGGAAAGACCTGAGAAATATAGAATCTCTCACCTCTGGCTGACCTTGAGGCTAGGGCTAGGGTCTAAATTGTGAGAGTAAAGAAGGAATGCCCCAATAAGTACACATATTCCCTTGGCAAAGGCTGGGAGGCTTTTTGGCTTGAGGCATGTAAGTAAATCCCTGCCTAATCATTAGCTGATCACTAAGCTAACACAGCAGAGACTGTAGTAGCCACACAGGACAAAGGAGAGAGACTTGCAAGAACAAGGTCAGGAAAGTCACTAAACAAACAGCAATAACAGCAACAACAAACAAACTCTGGGGTTTGGGATCTTATTTTCAAAGTTGCTGCAAAACAAAAAAGGTTAGAGTAAGAAAGTTCAGCAAGATTTCAAGACACAAGGCCAAAATACAAAAAATAGACTGTCTTGATGTATACCATCAATGAACAACCTCAAAATTAAAAAGAACCAATTCCACTTATAATAGGATCAAGAAGAATAAAACACATAGGAAAAATTTAACAAACAATTGTTAATAATTGTATACTGAAAACTATAAAAAGCTACTGAAGTAACTGAAGAAGACCTAAATAAATAAAAAGATATCCTTAGTTGATGAATTAGAGACAGTATTTTTAAGATGTCAATGCTCTCAAAATTTGTCTACATGTTCAGTGGAATCTCTATAAAAATCCCTGCTGTCTCTTTTGCAGAAAGTAACAATTTGATCCTAAAATTCATACAGAAATGCCAGAGACCCAGAATAGTCAAAACTACATTAAAAAGGAAAATAAACATGGGTGACTCAGACTTAGCTGTAGCAGTCAAGACAATGAGATGTTGGCAAAAGGATAAACATATAGGAGTTTAGTGGAGCAGAAATAAGACCCCAAAATTAAACCTTAATATTTATGGTTAATTGATTTTTGACTGAGGTGCCAAACAATTCAATGGGGGAAATAATTTTCTTTTTAATAAACTCGAAAGAATGAATTTGGACCCCATCACATATTATATAAAAAATTATATAAAAGTGAATGTAAAAGCCCCTAGTGTAAAGCTAAAAATTTTAAACTCTTAGAAGAAAATACAGGAATAGGTCTTTGTGACTTTGGATTATGCAATGATTTCTTAGCTGTGATACCAAAAGTACAAGCAACCAGATGGATAAAAACCAGATAAATTGGACTTCAACAAAATGAACACCATGAAAAGGCGCCATCAAGAATATGGAAAGATAGCCCAAAGACTGGGAGAAAATATTCACAAATCATATACCTGATTTGTATGTGATCAGGAACTTGCATCCAAAATACACAAAAGATACTTATAGCTCAAAAGTAAGAAGACAAGTAATCTATTACAAAATTGGGGAAGGGATTTGAATAGAAATTTCTCCAAAGAAGATAGACAAATGTCCGCTAAGTACATAAAAAGGTATTCAACATCACTAACCATTAAGAAAATGCAATTCAAAATCAAAATAGGATACCACTCTAAAAATAGAGTTACCCTATGACCCAGCAATAGCACTACTGGGTATTTACCCCAAAGATACAGATGTAGTTAAAAGAAGGGCCATATGCACCCCAATGTTCATAGCAACAATGTCCACAATAGCCAAAATGTGGAAAGAGCCAAGATGCCCTTCAACAGACAAATGGATAAAGAAGATGTGGTCCATATACACAATGAAATATTGCTCAGCCACCAGAAAGGATAAATACCCAACTTTTGCATCAACTTGGATGGGCCTGGAGGAGATTATGTTAAGTAAAATAAGTCAAATAGAGAAAGCCAATTATATGGTTTCACTTATTTGTGGAACATAAGGAATAGCATGGAGGATATTAGAAGAAGGGGAAAATGAAGGGGGAGAAATCGTAGTGGGAGAGACTATGGACTCTGGGAAACAAATTGAGGGATTTAGAAGGGAAGGGGGGGTGTGGGGATGGGTGAGCCCAGTGACGGGTATTAAGGAAGGCACGTATAGCAAGGAGCACTGGGTGTTATACGCAAACAATGAATCATGGAACACTACATCAAAAACTAATGATGTCAGGGCACCTGGGTGGCTTGGTGGGTTAAGCCTCTGCCTTTGGCTCAGGTCATGATCTGAGGGTCCTGGGATTGAGCCCCGCATCGGGCTCTCTGCTCAGCAGGGAGGCTGTATCCCCCTCTCTCTGGCTACCTCTCTGCCTACTTGTGATCTCTCTCTGTCAAATAAATAGATAAAATCTTAAAAAAAAAAAAACTAATGATGTATGGTGACTAATAGAACACAATAAAAAATTAATAAATAATAAAATAAAATCTTAATGCCTAAGCATAAACCCAATACCCTCGAAATAATAATCAAAAATAAATAAAATTTTAAAAAGAAGGAAAGAGGAATGGCTCCAGACAGAAAATAACAGTGTCGGCAAGAAAGTGAAGAAATAGGAACGCCTTCATCCATGCTGGTGAGAATGGAAAACAATGCAGCTGCTTTGGAAAAGTTTGTCAGGTGCTCAAAGTGAGAAACACAGTTACTATTGTAGGAATTCCACTCCTGGGTATCTACTCCAGAGAAATGAAAATATATGTCCACACCAAAAACTTGTAAAGAAATGTTCATATCAACTTTATTTGCAGTTTCCCAAAAGTGGAAACAGCTTGTATGTCTGTCAATGGATGAGTGGATAAACTGTGGTGTATCCACACAGCAGAATATTACTTAACCATAAAAATGAAGTGCTGATACAAGTTACAACATAGCTGACCCTTGAAAATATTATGCTAACTAAAAGATGCCAGTCACAAAAGGCCTTGTGTTGTATGCTTCTCTTTAATGGAAATGTCCAGAATATATAAATCTATAGTAACAGAAAGTAGATTGGTGGTTCCAAGGTTCTGGGTAGAGGGGAAAAGAGACTGTCAGCTCCTTAGTACTGGTTTCGGGGAGAAGATGAAGGGAGAAAGGAATCAATAGAGCACAGGTTTGTTTTTCTTCTCACAGGGGGTGAAATTATTTTGTATGTTATTGTAGTGGTAGATTCACTACATTATGCATTTGTCAAAACTCTCAGAACCATGCAATGTGAAGAATGAAACCTAATGCAAACTATGGACTTCAGTTGATAACAATGTATTGATATTGGTTTATCAATTATAACACATGTGTTTAAAATAGAGAAAACTTTAAGCCAGGTAGGGAGGAAGTATAGGGGAATTCTGTAAATTCTGCTCATTTTTTTCTGTAAATGTAAAATCGCTCTTAAAAAAAAAAGTTTATTAGTTCCTGCGTGTGTGTGTGCATGCGTGTGTGCATGCACGCGCGTGTGTGTGTTTAAGTGAATACGTCATCTTAGATGGACGGGCTTTAAAGAAATCTGGAGCACACTATGCTGGAGGCAGAAGCCCTTTGGAACCCCACCGGGCTCTAAGAGAAGTGGCTACCCTACATCAAGTCCTCTCCCATCAGAAGACGAGGGGAAGCTTTGAGCTGGGAAGTTTGAAAGCAATGAGGATGCCTTCATTCACTTCAACCAAGAGCCCTCAGCTATTACTAAAGGAAAGTCTATTTCTTTAAATTTTGATTAACCGAAAAGGAAATTCAGTTTGCCTCTATACAAGGTTACTGGTTACTGTGGGAAGATGTTTGAAATTAGCAAAGAAGATTAAATCTTGGTCTCAGATCATTTAAGTCCCATGAGAAATTGAGAAAAGTTTGTGATGCAGATGCCCAGACTCCAGTCGCAGCTCTACCACTTAATAGCTGAGAGACCTCGAGAAAGTTACTTAACCTCTCTGTGTCTCAATTTCCTCATCTGTAAAGTGGAATTATTAAAATATCTACATAGAAACCAGAGTTGCTATGAGAATTAACTGATTTAATGTTTTAAAGTACTCAGAATTGTGCCTGGTACACAAACACACAACTCTTACAAATAAATATGAAAATAGTAAACTGAGAAAATATGTGAATAGAAAATTCACAAAAAGAAAAAAATGATGTTTAACCTCACCAGTAATAAAGAAATGTAAATTAATGTAATAAAAAGATTGTTAATTATCTATGAAATCAAATTAATAAGGAAATCCAGCACTGGCAAGGGTATAAGGAAACAAATATTTTCATACTGCATTGGAGGTGGGGGTGTCAATTGAAAATATCTCTGAGGAGAACAATTTCATATATTAGATTATGGCAGGCACGGTTGATTGCTTACTCAATTGTTATTCAATTTTCTTTTCCCCAAATAGTACTGCTCATCTCCTGAGAAAAAAATACAGAAATGTCAGATGTTTGTTTTTCTACCCTAGGTGCTTGGCCAGGTCTAATCAATGGGATATAAGGGGAGGTTTGCTGGTGGGGACAGGGGGTGGAATCTGGAAATGTTTTCCTCCCTGACAAAAAGAGACACTTGAAAGTTCTTATATTCACTCTCTTTGTTTTTTGCTTTTGAGAGTTACCACATGAGAACCTTATACCTAGAGCTGGTGTGGCCTTTTCCCAGCTCGTGGCTCAGAGGAAAAGGTCCAGAGAACCAGAGAAGCCTAGTTAGTACCTTGATATCATTGATCTGCTCAACTAACCCTAAAACAGTAGCCCAGGCATTAGAGCTAATGCTGTGTAAGAGTATATAACACAGGAAGAAGTTCATTATTTATTACTAAGAGAAAAAAGCAGTTCATGTAACAGTGTGTAATGCTGTGATTCAATTAAGATGTACACACATGTATACATGTGAGTATACTTGAATATATACATGGAAAAGATAAGAAGTGTAAGATTTATTAAACCCATCATCAATTGAGATTCTTCAATTATTATTACCTTTCTTTAGAATGATAATCTCAGATGGTGCTGTCTCTGACTTTTGCTGAGAAACTGTGTCCATCAAGTCTCCACTATGAGGACTTGGTGGCATTTCAACAGGAGGGGAAACAGGACCTGAATCAGGACTATTGCTCACAACGCCATCTGCAAAGAGAACCTGAAGGAAAAGCAGAAGTTCCTACATTCTCAGAAGCAAGGAAGAGGCCGGTTAACATTTAACATTGTGTTAACACTGGCATAGGTTAAAGTCAATCCGAAGGAAAAATGCTGTTAGCAGACCTCCAGACTAAGCACAAAGTATATTTTAGGATGGTAACTGTAGAGCTCAGAGACTATAGCTTAATAACCAGCACGATAATATCATTCATGGTTTTCTGTATACCTTCTATGTTGTTTCTTTTCTTTTTATATCTTGTCTTTTGTTGGACTGATTTGAGTTTTTATTTTTTGTATTTATTTATTTTTATTTTCTCCATTCTGTGCAACTAGAAAATTACCTGCCCTATTTCAGCTTATATAATAACTACATTTAAAATTTTATCACATGTTTAAATGTTTAGTCTCTATCAACGTCTATCTCTAGTATGTGTCTCATCTATAGGTATCATCAGTACATCTACCCGGATCAGTATCTATAGCCTACCAACGAACATATGAACATGACAAAACCCCCCCATCAGTGCTGCCAGTGAGAAATCTAATGTCCATTCAGTTCTCATTCTATAGGAGGTAACTGGTTTCTTTAAGGAAGCTTTTGGTATTGTCTACCTGTGCAGTCCCCAAATTGCACTATGACATGATGATCTTTTAAAGATAATTAGTATCAATTTTGCTTGGCACTTGACTGCCCTGTTTAATCCAAAGTTTGCTTTTTGTCTTTTTCTTTCTTTCTTTCTTTCTTTTTTTTTAAACTCTGGGAAAATTCCCTAGATTATTTCTTTCATTATTTTCCCTCTTCACTCCCACTATTTTCTTCTTCTGGAGATTGTATTTTTCAGATCCCTTTTCCACGTCTCGTAACTCTTCTCTTCCCCATAATCCACTTCCCAGCCTTAAATTTTCACAGTTGTTTTTCTTTTTTTCCCTCCTTTAAGATTTTTAATTGAAGTATATTGACATACAATATTGTATTAGTTTCACATATATATGTATATATATATTGATCACTGCAACACGGTGATTTGACACCCAATTATGTCAAATATATTGTGTTTGATATCTAAGAACTCTTTATTTTGTCCACAGTAACTTTTTTTTATTGTTATTTTGTAGACCGTTAACCTCTCAAGTCTCTGCCTATGTTACTTTTACTCACCTTCAACTTTTTGTTTAACTATTTATCCTTATTTTTAGGTGCTATTTCTTTAATTTTTTGATTATTCTGTAATTTACTTTCATGCAGTTGGTTTTTCTCTAAGGTTGATGATTCTTGCGTGCATGGTCATCGGTCCCCTTGAGAATCCCTTTTCACTTCTTGGTGGTGTATCCTCTAATTACAGAAACAATTTCCCTGTGATTACTGGGGAGGTATAGAGCAGGCCATATGGCTTTTGGATATTATGACTTCTGGTTCTCACCCTCCAGGTATAGTAGTGAGTTAACTGGGGACACTAACTTAATTGTCTGGGTGCAGAGCTCCCTCTGTGAAATGTCTATGTTAGAACTGATTTTTAATTTTGCTGCAGGTTTTCTCTTGTACTTGCTTTAAACTTTGCTTTTATTTCTCCATTGGTCTGATCTCATCTGACTTGCATTTTCTAGAAAGTCTCCTAATCTTCTGATCCACTGATGGCCCATTTTGTTGTTTTCCAGTACCGTTATGAATTTATTATTTAAAAGTATTTTAAAAATTATTCTCAGGTGCCTTGAGAGGGGGAGGAGGTAAAGACTGCATTTAGTCCTGGATCATATACAGAATAAGTCTGTTTGTATCCTATATTGCACAGAAAACAATACTAGTCTCCATTTGTCATTTTAAGTGTGACTCCATTTTCAAATGAGTAGTCCCTCTTGCCTACGATAACGCTGTTCTTTTCCCCAGCTTGTTTGTATTGTACTTCGCAGCAAGAAGGAGTGTTATTTATCTAACATTCCGTTACCTGTGTAGATCCATCCAACATGTATTTGACAACAGTGCCTTGCCTGGTGATAACTCTTGAGGCCTCCTGATCCACAGGTGGCATCACCGTTTTGTGGAATTCATAGTGCTTCACCTTCTGGGGGTAGCTCTGCCGGACCATGATGTCCCAAGTGGGTTCCTCGTCCACAACATTCTGATCTTAAAAGAGAAAAGAAAGAAAGCTTTCCTGTGAACTGAGCAATGCTGTGTAGCTGGCGTTTTATCTTTTTCCTTATTTTTTTTAATTCTTCTGTCTACATGTGAATAATAGGGCAGTCTTCATAATCTGACAGATGGCCCAGAGCACTGGTGTTTTGCTGCCTTGTTATAGTCAAGTGTAGTGAATAAGGTCATCTACAAGTACTTAATAGGTACCTTCTCCATGTATAGTCCATTCTTCTAAGGAATTCCAGGATATCCCTGGCAAAATTAGGAAGGAAGCAGAGTTTTGCTGTCGTAGATGTTCCCTTTCCTCCCTGTGGGTACTTTTTCCTCGCCTTTGAGTAAGCTCTTGACCCTGCATGCACAACGCTATTCTGGGGTTCCCTGGTTGTCAGGAGCCCCAGGGGAAGTTACTCAGGCTTGCCCTTCCTAAATCATTCATCACCTTTCAGAGTTAACATAATCCCCTCATCTCTAACCAAATCCAGATTTTTCTCAAGGTTCTATTCTTAGTTAGCAATCAAGGAGAAAAACACCTCATAGGTTCCTTCAAAAGAAAATATTATCATTGAGAATTTCTGGCATACAATAACTATTCAGTTTTTGCTAATGAATACTTTCCTCTTCTCAACTTAAAAAGTGGTTTATCAACATGTAATGATGGCATTTCAGGGACTATATTGGGCTGTTAGAAAAATATTTTGGAATGAGGGCCCTTCATGATACCCTCTAAGTCACAGAAGTATTAGTAACAATAACATTATAAGCATTTACTGAGATGTTTACATACGTTAAATGCTTTGTATATGTATTTTATTCAGCCCGCCTCAACAACCCTTTAAGAGAGATTTCACTTTCCAGAGTTTCAGATGAAGAAAAACAAAATTAAGACAAACCAGACCAACTGCAGCCCTTAGCTTCTTTTAATTTAGGTGGCAAGTAAACATGACATTGAATTAGTTTTCAATAGGCATACTCTTTTTCTTTGATAGATACTCTTTTTTCAAATGTGGTGTTACATAAGGGAACTATAATAAAGAGGACATTTGGTTGTCAATTAAAGTCAGGATCCACTGGTATAACAAAACTTTTATCAGATGAAGAAACATGGTCCAGAGATAGTAAGCAACTGAAAGGGACATATATATAACTCAAGTCCCAGGCCAGTGCTTGCTTTGTTTCATCTGCTAATTCTACTGCAAGAGTGGATCTCCATATCAGTGATATTCAAATTCAGTCACTAATGTGGATGCCCCATCGTGTTAATTAAAGAGGTCCTACTTGTACTTACTTAGTCATCTTAATGAGTTAGAGGCCATGTACAAAAATAACAGACTTTATAAAATCACATTCTAATATCTGGGAACAAGACTGATATCCTTCAACCACTTAACCTGTACTTGCCTCCACTTACTTTATGCTCACTGTCTTTTGATTTGATCAGACCAGCAAATCACTATACCTGTGGCCCTCTGTAGAGCCAGAAAGACAGGGTCCCACCCCATCAAAGTTGTTAAGAGTCCACCAGCCTTGCCATCACTGACCAAGAATGACCTTTAATTTCTGCCACTTAGGAACTGAGTGACCTGGGAAAGTTAATGAACCTCCTGAAGCCTCGATTTATTTTGTAAAATGGAATTATTAGAACTTAGTTTACTCTATTTGTGTATTTTTATATATGTTAAGTACTTAGGGCTGGGGGCTCAAAAAATGCTAGTCATCATTATTATTAGCCTATTGTTCATTATCAACATGTTTAACTGGTATGAAAATACACACATTTTCAAGGGTGATTCAACTGTTTTCTGTATGACATTTGCCCCACCCCCTCCCACCCCATGCTGGCTAACACTCACCTGTAGACTCTTGCCCAATGAAGGTCACCAGGAGTCCATTGGGGCAAGACACATTTAGGTTTTGGAAGGTAGGAACATAAGGAGTCTCTTGCAAAACCTGTTCTGGTTCTACTTCTTCCTGTAAATAATTTAACAATAATTGTCATTTTCTAAATAAGCTACTGATTTATTTTGACTAAGCAAGCATTTGCTGAGTGCTTAAGATATGACTTGCCCAGGACTGGTGGGCCCTGCAATTGAGCCTGTAAAGATGCACGAGGCTGTACTTTTGTGTAATTTATATTCTGTTCATAGAATGGCACATAGACATGTGAAACAATTAAATTATAGTACCAAACTGTTAGCACATCTCTCCTCCCACAAACGAAGACATCAAAATTAATCAGAATAATTAGGAAAGGATCATGGAGGAGTTGGGGCTTAAAGTAGGCCTTGAAAGATGCCTCTGTATGCAAGTGTGGGGTTGTGCCCTCACCTCTACCAACTTGGTATATCTTCTAAAGTTTGGGTGTTAAAGATGTTATGCTATTAGGAAATGTGTCATTATTTTTCTCTAATAAGCATTACTTTTGTAGTAAGTAAAAACAATTAAAAAGACATAAAAAGATTATTTATAAACTAATGAAGTTTGGGTATGTCTACTTCAAAAATCCTAGTTCATTTTATGCTAACTATGCTGAGTTCCTTGTTTGGTTACTTGGACCCCAGAATGAAAGTTATTTAGTTACTTCCAAACAACCCCTCATGATAATCATTTCAGTTTTCCAGTCGGCTCTTTTTTGTTAGCCTCTAAAATCATCCCAACTGATACCCTGTTGCTGCACCTGTAGTTTATTTTAACTAGTCTTGTGCTGTGGATCACTTAGGTTGTTCTGCCTTTGTTACTAAAAAATAATAAATTTGGAATAGTTAGCCAAAAGTCAATTAAAAACAAAAGTAATGGGCACCTGAGTGGCTCAGTCAGTAATGCGTCTGCCTTCAGCTCAGGTCATGATCCTGGAGTCCTGGGATTGAGCCCCATTTTGGGCTTCCTGCTCAGTGGAGAGACTGCTTCTCCCTCTGCCTCTTACTTCCCCTGCTTGTGCTCTCTCTCTCTTTCTCTCTCACTCTTGCTCTATCTCAAATTAATAAATAAATAAAATCTTTAAAAGAATTAAACACAAAACAAAATTAAGAGGAAAAATTATGACGTTCTGTAAAATGAACAATAATGTTCAAAGACATGAACCTGCCATGACAAATTTATCATTACACATAAAACCAGTAATTATCTCCCACCCTTCTATTATTGTCACTTATTAAAAATTACGGGAGAACTGATTGTTTTGTTATCAGATTGCTTTCAGTAAATTAATGCATTATCTAGGGCTATTCAGCTTAACACTGTAAATTTTTTACTTAATAAGGGTCAAGTTCCCTGGATTGAGAAAAGTCATCCAGTATAGCTAAATAAATATGGTGCAGAGGTTAAGTAACGTACAAACACCAGAACTTTTAGAGGGCCAAGGTCTGAAATCAATAGCTCTGGTCACTTTTTAATATTTTTTTCTTCTAATAAACTGAGAATTTATACACTATACAAACTGTACAGCTCACCTAGCAAATTTTCAAGATTTCATTAGTGATTTCCTTCTTGTCTGTATTCTTTTGATCTGTATTCTGGTATTAGGAACACATTTGGAATCAAAGCCTCTGTGATGTCTGCATTTGGTGGTATTGGAAGTAGAGGGTGAACTGCTCTTTAGCCAGAAGCCCTGTAGCACATCAATATCTAAGGCCAAGTCTACCAAATGGAAGTACTTCCTATTTAACTTGAAATGTTCTTCTTTCAATTGTTGCTTATCTTACAAAACTAAATAAAGTATTTAGAGAATGGTAGGAACATAACCAACCAAAAGCAAAGAACCAGAGTGGAAAAAAGGGTGAGCTCTTCATTCTGAGTTTAGAATGGAAGACCTGAATCAGTTTGTACATGACAATATGTCTCCTGGTGTAGGGATCCAACTCCTGTGTACAAATCTCTTCTTTTCATTCAAAATTGAAACTTCAAGGAATGTTAATACATCTGCACAACAATATACATGTACTGAAATGATACTGTTGGTGTAACTCATGATTTTAAAAAAGTTAAAACTGAGATAGAAGTAGGATTTAGGAATCAATGGTAAGTCCATGTACCTTTTTCTCTTCTTCTTTTGGGTGTTCCTCTTCCTTAAGAGATTCTTTAGGTTTTTCTTTGCCTTTTGTTTTTCCTTTCACTTTGCTTTGAGGAACAGTCACTATAAGAGGAACTACTGTTGTAGTAAGTGCTGATGGGATACTCAACATTGTTTCCAAATTAGGATCCTTATCCTCTATAACAGGAAAAAAGGAGAAAACAAGTAAATAAGTTTACTAAATAAGTTTAATAAACAAGTTTATTCAATAAATATATAAATGTTTGCATGGCAAACATGTTTCCATGCATTTATACCAGCTGGCAACAATTTTTACCTTGCTGAAAATGATTTTTCATCACATAAATTTCAGGGGTAATATAGTTGATTTAAAAATGAGAATTACAGTTAAAAAATCTGAGGTACTTAATATTTTGATATATTTGATTGAATCATTATTTCACATGTTCTTGCCTTCCCATCTAGATTATGAACTCCTAAAGATAGTGCAACAACCATCTGTTTGAGAAATATTTTTTGAAAAGTTCATATATGCAACATGGAGCAGTGGGCAATAATGACAAAATATATATAAAAGACCCTATGAAACCAAAATATTCTAATAATGATTATACTCAAATAGCTTTAATACAAGGACATATTAAATAGGAAAATAATAAGGGATACAAAAAAAGAAATTCAGAAAAGAGGTTTTTCTAGTTGAGTTGATAAAAAGAAGTTTCAGAAGTTGTAAAAGATTAATTTTATTCTGTATCTAAAAGTATTGCCAGAATTCTCAAAAGCAAGTTGATCTCTGAAGGAATTTTGTCACAATCTTCTGAGCATCACTGGTGTGTTAAAGGAATTCTATTCTCCTCTGGGTTCCAGGATAATACTCTCCCTGTATTTCCTCTTCCTTCTCTGAACAATTTTTTTCTGTCTCCTTTACTAGTTCTTCCTCTTTTGTGAATCCTTAAATGTCATTAGATTCCAGGGGTTCTTCCCTTTATGCTTACAGTGGATGTTCTCAACTCCAGCTGCTCATAATGATTACTCATTGAATTTTTTATAAAAAGCTCAGGCCCCCATCTTGACCCACTGAATCACACTCTCTAGGGATGAGGCACAGGTATTTATATTTATGAAAAATCACACATGATTGTGATACAGTCAAAACTGAGCACTTTTATTATGTATAGTAGATCTGAGTATCTCACTCACTACTGGGGCTCTAACTCTCATCTGCATGCTGATGACTCCAAAATTTATATCACAAGGCATGACCTTTCTTCTCAGCATCAGATTAATATGTCCAACTGCCTTTCTATATCTCTCCCTGGTTGTGGTACTGGAGACATTTCAAACTCAGTAAGTCTCTCTTCTGCTAGGAAAGGAAAGCCTCCTATGTACTTAATTTCATTTAATGAGCAATCAAGCATCTCATTTCCCAAGTTAGACAGTGAGGTATTTGCATTTTCTCTTTTTGACTGACCTCATACATCCAACCAGTCACAAGCCATCAGAAATTTCTCTTGAATGATGCCTCTCCTACCTGTTCCTAACTTACCTCATATTCTCATTGATCTTTTACTTGATTTTCTGCAACGAGTTCCCAAACTGGTATGGGACCTCCAATACTGCCATTTCAGTGTACTTTCGAAACTATCATAAAATTATATTTCTAATATGAAATCCAATTTTATCACTTCTCATCTTTTATTTAAACACCTTTGATACTCATTGATCTTATGGGGCATTGAGTACTGACATTCCACCACTCCAACCACACTCAAATTCTCCCCTTTCTGTAAAGATGCTATATTTTTACACAATTGTATGTTTATACACAATGGTTCTTAATGTCAAGAATTCCCTTTCCTTGTTGCTTTGTCTCAATAGTTACCATTCATCTCTAAAATCCCACCTCAGATACTATACTTTCTCTCTGAAGTATTTTCTGACTGTTCCCAGTACTATGTTTATAGATAATTTCTAGCAATTCAGCAGTTATTTATTTATTCTTTTCCCATTAGACAATGAGTTTTAAAAAAATATATATTTATTTATTTATTTGAGAGAAAGAGAGAGACAGAGGGAAAAAGAGGGGAGAAGAGGCAGAGGAAGAGGGAGAGAAAGAATCATAAGCAGACTCCCCACTGAGTGTGTAGCCCAATGTGGAGCTTGATTTCACAACCCTGAGATCATGACCTGAGGTGAAATCAAGGGTCAGGTGCTCAAATGACTGAGCCATCCAGGTGACCCCAGACAATGAGTTTTTTGAATAGATGTGCCATGGTTTTGTTCATCATTGTGGCTCAGTGCCAGCAAGATTCCTCACCCATAGGAAGTACAGTATATAAATAAGTGAATGGCATCCGGTTATAGGGAGCTGGAAATTCCTCCCTCGCATCCCCATCCATCTACTCATTCAGTAAAAATTTATGGAGTACCTACCACCATGTACTATGAATTGGATAAGCAATGATGAAGACTACAAGGAATTTGCAATCAGTAGATCAAATGAAAAACCCCTCAGATAAAATGTCATGTGTTAAGTCTGTGATAAAGGAAATACAGTGCTCTGTGGGAACCTAGAAGAAGGACATCTAACACAAAAGTTACTCAAATACTTGGAAGTTAAAGAGCATCCTACTAAAGAATGAATGGGTCAACCAGGAAATTAAAGAAGAATTTAAAAGATTCATGAAAACAAATGAAAGTGAAAACACAACTGATCAAAATCTTTGATATTCAGGAAAGGCAGTCCTAAGAGGGAAGTACATAGCACTACAAGTCTTTCTCAAGAAACAAAAAAGATCTCAAGGGGCACCTGGGTGGCTCAGTGGGTTAAGCCTCTGCCTTCAGCTCAGGCCATGATCTCAGGGTCCTGGGATCGAGCCCCATATCAAGCTCTCTGCTCAGCAGGGAGTCTGCTTCCCCCCGCCCCCGCCTGCTTTTCTGCCTACTTGTGATCTCTGTCTCTGTGTCAAATAAATAAATAAAATCTTAAGAAAAAAAAAAAAAGATTTCAAATACACAACCTAACCTAACCAAACATCTAAAGGAGCTGGAGAAAGAACAGCAAATAAAGTAGGAGAAAAGAAATAATAAGGATCAGAGCAGAAATCAACGAAATAGAAATCAAAGGAACAGAAGAACGGATCAATGAAACTAGGAGATAGTTCTTTGAAAGAATGGATAAGATAGATAAAACCCTGGTCAGACTTACCAAAAAGAAAAGAGAAAGGACCAAAATTAATAAAATCATGTATGAAAGAGTAGAGATCACAACCAACACCACAGAAATACAAATAATTATGACAACATATTATGAGCCATTATATGCCAACAAATTAGGCAGTCTGAAAGAAATGGATGCACTCCTAGAGACATAGAAACTACCAAAACTGAAACAGGAAGAAACAGAAAACCTAAACAGACCCACAACCAGCAAGGAAATTGAAGCAGTTGTTAGGGCCAATTTAATGTTAAAACCTGCTTAACTATTAGGGCCTGCTTAGCCAGAGCAACTCCATATTGCCGAGGTAGTCATATTGTTGTTTACATCCATGGACTTCATTCTGGGAATAAACGCTCCAGTAGTTCCTGGTATGGGTCCAGGTATCGATTCTGGGACTAAATGCCTTAACAGTAAAAGCCACATACCTTGGGTCTGCGGTTATGCCCTATAAAACCAGCCTGTGAGATCGGGAGGGGGTTGCTCTCTTCAGAGGTGGCCCTGGCTGGTCAGTCTGACTTCTAATGCTTGGCATAGATTAAAGCTTCACATAACTTTTACTTTGTCTCAGTCTCGTTCCCTGGCCAGTCAGTCCAACTTCTAATGCTTGGCATAGAATAAGGCTTTGCATAACTTTCACTTTGTCTCAGTCTCGTTCCTTTGATAACGGACCCCAACAGCAGTAATCAAAAATCTCCCAGCAAACAAGAATGCCAGGCTGGACAGCTTCCATGGGGAATTCTACCAAACATTTAAAAGAAGAATTAATACCTATTCTTCTGAAGCACTTTCAAAAACTGGAAATGGGAGGAACACTTTCAAACTTGTTCTCTGAGGCCAGCATTACCTTGATCCCCAAACCAGACAAAGACCCCACCAAAAAAGGAGAATTACAGACCAATATCCCTGATGAACATGGATGCCAAAATTCTCACCAAGACACTAGCCAATAGGATCCAACAGTACATTAAAAGGATTAGTCACCATGACCAAGTGGGATTTATTCCTGGGCTGCAAAGGTGGTTCAATATCTGCAAAGCAATCGGTGTGACACACTACATGAATAAAAGATGGGTCAAGACCATATGAGCTCTCAATAGATGCAGAGAAACCATTTGACAAAGTAGAGCATTCTTTCTTGCTTAAAACTTGTCACAGGGTAGGAATAGAAGGAACATACCTCAATATCATAAAAGCCATCTATGAAAAATACCACAGCAAATATCACCCTCAATGGGTAAAAACTGAGAGCTTTTTTCCTAAGGTCAGGAACACAGCAGGGATGTCCACTTTCTCCATTACTGTTCAACAAACCACTAGAAGTCCTAGCCTCAGCAGTCAGACAACAAAAATAAATAAAAGGCATCAGAATCAGCAAAGAAGAAGTCAAACTCTCACTCTTTGCAGATGACATGATACTCTATGTAGAAATCCCCAAAGACTCTAACCCAAATTGCTAGAACCCATACAAAAATTCAGCAAAGTGTCAGGATATAAAATCAATGCACACAAATCAGTTGTATTTCTAAACACTAACAATGAGACAGAAGAAAGACAAATTAAGGAGCTGATCCCATTTATAATTGTCCCAAACCCCATAAGATACCTAAGAATAAACTAACCAAAGAGGCAAATGATCTGTACTCAGAAAACTTATAATGGAAGAAAGACCTCAATGTGAGACAGGAATCCATCAAAATCCTAGAGGAGAACACAGACAGTAACCTTCTCAACATTGGCCACAGCAACTTCTTTCATGACACCTCTCCAAAGGCAAGGGAAACAAAAGCAAAAATGAACTTTTGGGACTTCACTGAGTTAAAAAGTTTCTGCACAGCAAAGGAAATAGTCAATAAAACTAGAGGCAACCCACAGAATGGGAGAAAATATTTGCAAATAACATTAAAGATAAAGAACTGGTATGCAAGATCTAATAAGAACTTCTGAAGCTCAACATGCAAAAAACGAATAATCAAGTGAAAAAATGGGCAGAAAACATAAACAGACACTTCTCCAAAGAAGACATACAAATGGCTATCAGACACATGAAAAATGTTCAACATCATTAGCCATCAGGGAAATTCAAATAAAAACGACACTGAGATATCACCTTTCAACAGTTAGAATGGCAAAAGTTAACAAGGCAGGAAACAACAAATGTTGAAGAGCATGTGGAGAAAGGGGAACCCTCTTACACTGTTGGTGGGAATGTAAGTTGGTACAGCCACTTTGGAAAACAGTATGGAGGTTCCTCAAAAAGTTGAAAATAGAGCTACCTTATGACCCAGCAATTGCACTACTGGGTATTTACCCCAAAGATACAGATGTAGTGAAAAGAAGAGGCACATGCACCACAATGCTCATAGCAGTGATGTTCACAACAGCCAAGCTGTAGGGGGAGTGGATATGTTGACAGATGACTAGATAAAGAAACTGTGGTTCATATATATGATGGAATATTATTCAGCCATCAGAAAGGATGAATACCCACCATTTGCACTGACATGGGTGGAACTAGAGGGGATTATGCTAAGTGAAATATGAGAAAAACAAAAAAGAGAAAAACAATTATCATATGGTTTCACTCATGTGTAGAACATAGGGAATAGCATGGAGGATATTAGGAGAAAGAAGGTAAAACTGAAGCGGGGGAATCAGAGGGGAAGATGAACCATGAGACACTATGGACTTTGAGAAAAAATCTGAGGGTTTTGTTGGGGTGGGGATGATGGGTTAGCCCAGTTATGGGTTTTAAGGAGGCACATATTGCAATGGCACTGGGTATTATACACAAATAATGAATCATGGAATACTAAATCAAAAACTAATGAAGTAGTGTATGGTGACTAACATAATAAAAAAGAGCTATAGAACACTCATGAAAGAAATTGAGTAAGACAAAGAAATGGAAAAACATTTCATGCTCATGGATTGGAAGAACAAATATTGTTAGAATGTCTATGCTATGCAAAGCAATTTACACATTCAATGTAATCATCAAGATAATACGACACTGGTACAAAAACAGACACATAGATCAATGGAACAGAATAGAGAACCCAGAAATGGACCCTCAAATCTATAGTCAACTAAACTTCATCAAAGCAGGAAAGAATATCCAGTGGGAAAAAAGACAGCCTCTTTAACAAATGGTGTTGGGAAAATTGGATGGCCACATGCAGAAGAATGAAACTGGACCATTGTCTTACACCATATACAAAAATAGACTCAAAATGAACAAACGACCTAAATGTGAGACAGGAATCCATCGAAATCTTAGAGGAGAACACAGGCAGCAACCTCTTTGACTTCGACCACAGCAATTTCTTGCTACAAACTTCTCCAAAGGCAAGGGAAACGAAAGCAAAAATAAACTATTGTGACTTCACCAAGATAAAAAGCTTTTGCACAGAAAAGGAAACAGTCAACAAAACTAAAGGGCAACTGACAGAATGGGAGAAAATATTTGCAAATGACATATCAGATAAAGGGCTAGTACGCAAAATCTATAAAGAACTTATCAAATTCAACACCCAAAGAACAAATAATCCAATCAAGAAATGGGCAGAAGACAAGAAGAGACATTTCTCCAAAGAAGACATCCAAATGGCCACCAGACACATGAAAAATGCTCGGCCTCATTTGGCACCAGGGAAATGCAAATCAAAACCACAGTTGTAGTCAAAACCACACCAGTCAGAATGGCTAAAATTAACAAGTCAGGAATGGATAGATGTTGGCAAGGACAGGGAGAAAGGGGAACCGTCTCACACTGTTAGTGGGAATGCAAGCTGGTGCAGCCATTCTGGAAAACAGTTTAAAAAATTTGAAAGTAGAGCTACCCTACAACCGAATAATTGCACTATTGGGTATTTACCCCAAAGATACAAATGTAGTGATCCAAAGGGGAACCTGACCACAAGGTTTGTAGAAGCAATGTCCACAATAGCCAAACTATAGTAAGAGCACAGATGTCCATAAACAGATGAATGGATAAAGAAGATGTGGTGTATATATACAAAATGGAATATTATTCAACCATCAAAAAATGGAATCTTGCTATTTGCAATGACATGGATGGAACTAGATGGTGTTATGCTAAGTAAAATAAGTCAATCAGTAAAAGACGATTATCATATGATCTCACTGATCTGTGGAATTTAAGAAACAAAACAGAGTATCATAGGGGAAGAAAGGAAAAAATAAGTCAAAACCAGAGAGGAAGACAAACCATAAGAGACTCTTAGTCATAGGAAACAAACTGAGGGTTGCAGGAGGGTTGGTTGGTGGATTGGGGTAACTGGGTGATGGACATCGAGGAAGATATGTGATGTAATGAGCACTGGGTATTATATAAGACTGAAGAGTCACAGACCTGTACCTCTGAAGCCAATAACACATCATATGGTAATTAATTAAATTAAAATAAATAATGTTAATAAAAAGAGTAAAACAGTGGTTGCCATAGCCTTTGGGAGAAGGAAATGGGGATTTATTAATCAATGTGTATAAATTTTCACTCAAGATGAATAAGCTCCGTGGGTGCCTGAGTGGTTCAATGGGTTAAGGGTCTGCCTTCGGCTCAGGTCATGATCTCAGGGTCCTGGGATCAAGCCCCGTGGAGGGCTTCCTGCTCAGCGGGGAACCTGTTTCTCCTACTCCCTCTGCAGTTCCCCCTGCTTGTGCTCCCTCCTTCTCTGTCTGTCAAATAAATTAATAAAATCTTAAAAAAAAAGATGAATAATCTCTGGAAAGCTATATACCCAATTAAGGGGAGGAGACTTGGATTGGAAATTTTTTTTATTCACCAGCAGATAAAAGTTCTTAAATATCAGTATTATGGGTTTCCTAAGGAATTTATATTTTTAGCAAATACTCATGCCTTCCATTTTTTAATATACAAGAAAGAAAACATTACTTTTTATTCACATTATAAACATTTTCTTTTTTTAAAGTCTTTATTTTAATTCCGGTTAGTTAACATGCAGTGTTATATTAGTTTCAGGTATAAAATATAGTGATTGAACAATTCCATATGTCATCCTGTTCTCGTCATGGCAAGTACATTCCTTAATCCCCATCATCTGTTTAACCATCCCCCCTCTCCTCTGGTAACCATCAGTTTGTTCTCCTTAGTTAAGAGTCTGTTTCTTAGTTTTCCTCTCTCTTTTTAGTCCCATATGATCTTTGGATTTGTTTCTTAAATTCCACAGATCAGTGAGATCATATGGTATTTTCTTTCCCTGACTTCTTTTGCTTAGCATAATACTCTCTGGCTCCATCCATGTGGTCGCAAATGGAAAGATTTCATTCTTCTTTATGGCAGAATAATATTCCATTGTTTATATATTCCACATCTTCTTTATTCATTCATTAGTTGATAGGCATTTGGGCTATTTCCATAATTTGGCCATTGTTGATGATGCTGCTATACACATTCCTAGGTATCTTATGGTTTTTGGTGCAACTGTATATGGGGGTGATTCCTTGATTTCTCTTTCTGCTGCTTCATAATTAGTAAATAGAAATGCAACAGATTTCTCTACATTGTTTTTGAGTCCTGTGACATTACTGAATTCATTTATCATTTTTACAGTTTTTTGGTGGAGTCTTTTGGGTTTTCTGGGTACAGTATCATCTCATCTGCAAATAGTGAAAATTTTACTTATCTTTACCAATTTGGATAACTTTAATTTATTTCTCCAAATATTTAGTTATTAATTTACTTATTTTTGTTTGAAGTTTTAAATTTCAGTTAGCTAACATATAGTATTAGTTTCAGGAGTAGAGTTTACTGATTCATCAATTACCTGTAAGAGCCAGTGCTCATCACAACTGCCCTCCTTAATACCTATCATCCATTTAGCCCACCCCCTGCCCACTCCCCTCCAGCAACACTCTGTTTCCTCTCTATAGTTATGTCTGTTTTATGGTTTGCCTCTTTCTTTTTTATTTTCCCCTATGTTCACCTGTTTTGTTTCTTAAATTCCACATATGAGTGAAATCATAGTATTTGTCTTTCTCCAACTGATTTATTTCTCTTAGCATTATACTCTCAGCTCCATTTATGTTGTTGCAAATGATGAGACTTCATTCCTATTATGTTTTATGTTATTACACAATTATTCTGTTTAAAACAAATATATATATATATATCAAACAAATATATATCAAAATATCTATCTATATCAAAGAAATACATATATATCACATCTTCTTTATCCATTCATCTGTTGATGGACACTTGAGCTACTTCCATAATTTGGCTATTGTAAATAATGCTGCAATAAGCATATGGTTGTACAGATCTTTCCAAATTAGTGGTTTAATATTCTTTGGATAAATACCTGATATACTGCTGGATCAGAGGGTAACTCTATTTTTAACTTTTTGGGGAACCTCCATATTGTTTTCCAGAGTGGCTACACCAGTTTGGATTCCCACCAACACTGTAAGAGGGTTCCCCTATCTCTGCATCCTCGCCAACATCTGTTGTTTCCTCTGTTGTTAATTTCAGCCATTCTGACAGGTGTGAGGTGACATCTCTTTATAATTTTGAATTGTTTTTCTCTGATTATAAGTGATGTTGAGCATCTTTGAGTGTATTTGTTAGCTATCTAAATGTTTTCTTTGGAAAAATGTCTATTCATGTCTTCTGCCCATTTCTTAACTGGATTATTTGTTTTTTGGGTGTTCAGTTTGATAAATTATTTATGGATTTTGGATACTAGCCCTTTATCTGATACATCATTTGCAAATATCCTCTCCCATTCTGTTGGCTGCCTTTTAGTTTTGTTGATTGTTTCCTTTGTGGTGCAAAAGCTTTTTATCTTGAAGTCCCAAGAGTTCATTTTTACTTTTGTTTCCATTGCCTCTGGAGACATGTTTAGTAAGAAGTTGCTATGGCTGATGTGGAAGATGTTTCTTCCTATGTTCTTCTCTAGGATTTTGATAGTATTCTGTCTCACATTTAGGTATTTCACTCATTTTGAATTTATTTTTGTGTAAGGTATAAGAAGGAGGTTGAATTTCCTTCTTTTGCATGTTGCTGTCCAGTTTTCCCAGCACCATTTATTGAAGAGACTGTCTTTTTCCCATTGGCTAGTCTTTCCTGCTTTGTCTAAAAATAGATGTGAATCTATTTCTGGGTTTTTTATTCTTTTTCACTGATATATGTGTCTATTTTTGTGCCAGCACCATACTGTCTTGATGACTACAGGTTTGTAATATAACTTGAAGTCCTGAATTGTGATGCCCTCAGCTTTGCTTTCCTTTTCAAGAGTGCTTTGGCTATTTGGGGTCTTTTGTGGTTCCATACAAATTTTAGGATTGTTTGTGCTAGCTGTGTGAAAAATGCTTTTGGTATTTTGATAAGGATTGCATTAAGTGTGTAGATTGCTTTAGATAGTATAGACATTTTAACAACAGTCATTCTTCCAACCACAAATGCTGGAAACCTTTCTATTTCTTTCATATTATAAACATTTTCAAATGCAGTACTTATAAATGTGAAATTAGGAACATTTGTTTTAAATGGAATAATTGCATAATAAGTTAAGGATGAAATCAAGAATAAGGAAATCACTAGGAAACAGCAGCAATATTGTTGATAGAGAGTAGAGTATAAATATCTTAATCTGAAATCACGATAAGCTATTTTCAGAAGGGATAGGATTTTTTAGTGAATGTGTGTGGTAATGGAGTTAATACATAATTTGTTAGGCAGAGAATGACTTCAAATGCTGGCTTAGAAACAAACCAAATATAAGATTAAAAGACAAAATCCCAAATAAATAAAAAATACTAACAAATTTAATGGGCTCTCTAACTCACTAGAGTACTACGATATTTGCACAAGGTAAGAAAAAGATTATAACGAACCTATGGAATGATGTTTCTGCAGAAAAGAAGTTACATAGTAAGGCAGACAGTTGGATCACTATGATCTATACGTAGTTTGAAGGCTATATAGCATAGGGATTATCTTCCAATTTCGTAAAGCTTTTTTTTTTTTTTAAATCTGTGTGCCTATATCCCTGTAAAATGCATGGGAGCCCACAAAATTTCTCAGTTGGTTCTTGGTTAAATGACATATTATTTTGTGGTTTCTAAGGAAATAGCTTCCAGTTGGAGAATTTGTTCGTTAAATGTGGGGTAAAGAAATCCTTTAAGATGTCCAATGAATGGTTCCTTTAAGACTGTTAAGTCCTGAAGCACAATGAGCATTTCCACAATCACAGGACTCATAAAAATATCATTATGTGGAAAACCAAGAGGATACTTTGAGAAATCATGCTTTTTGGGGGCACGAACAGACTTATTTTCCCGGGCTAGTTAACAAAGATAACTGAAATATATATAATTTTATATATATATGTGATTCTATGTAAAATTGTATATATGATAAATTGTTTCAAATGTCAAAGCACTGTTATTTTCTATGTATGAGCAACTATATATGTGCATACATGTAAACACACACGTATGTACACACTCAACCATATATTCCCACCTTTCTAAGAAAAGTGGGGCATTAAATCAAAACAAGTTTATCAACATGTGAGCAGATTGAGGATGGGCAGATGCCCTTGGTCATGGAACACTTATCCTTGCTGTTGTGCTTATTTTACCTGGGGCCATTCCACTTGGTCCATAGTAACTTATTGAGAGGCAGATCCCATTTTCTAAGGTGGCAGAAAAAGATCCAAACTTGCTGATAACTTTATTCTCTGCATCTGATTTTCCTAAAAGGCAAATTCAAATTAAGGACATTTCCATTTTATTAAAAAGAAATGTAAGCAAAACAGTGCAAAGTGGAAATCACATAGATAAAAATGTGGACATAATTAATTTAATTATTCATATATATGTATGTACCAATGAATTATTATGAAATTATTAGAAAACTTTGTTTTCAAAGAGTATTTAATGAATGGGAAAATGTTCATGATGATAAAGTAAGAAATACACTGCAATAGTGGTCACTGCTGGGGTGGTAGAATTAGGTGCAACTCTCATTTTCTTTAAATATTCTTATATTTCTTAATTTTTATAATAAACCACATAGTCTTTTATCAGGCAAAACAAAGAAAAATAATTTAAAAATTTCTGTTTTAAGGTCTGGAGGACATTCAAACTTTCAAACATTATGTTCTTGAGTTTGGAAAATACTGGACCATGAATTTATTAGTAAGATTTGGCTATTTGTCTTTTTACTAGTTTGAGTTTAAGACATCCTATTAATTAACCCTTCTCCTTTTGCAGGTATAACCTATGTCACACTGGGCAGATAACATTGTTTCTCTGGGTGGTGTTGCCTAGAGATGTTAAATAGTGTTATCAGGAAGATTCGTGTTATATTTTCAATGGACAAACACCTGGAGCTCCATCTATTAGCAAGTAGAGACTATCAAGACCAAATGTAGGATTTTTCTCTTGTCCTTGCAACCTAAGAAATTTGATACCATGGAGAGAACTAAGTGATAGAGCACAGAAGGAAAGCCCAGCATTTGTAGTGAATATTGGAGAAATGCTAAAACTTCAGTAGAAATCAACTAATGCGGACCTGAGTCCTAGAGACTGCACTTATACAAGTTGTGTAAAACAAAATTCAGGCCAGAATGGATATTGCAAATGCAATGTTGCTACATAAAGGTAGCCAGCTACATAGACTTTGTATGACAACTGGAATCAATGGCTGGTCATCCAAAGGGGACAAAACCAAGTTAGCAGTCCATTGTAGATGTGCTATGTATATAATGCAGGTACACATTACCTCAGGGAAAATGTATATAAGCAGAATCGTAAAACACTTTCCTTACCATCTGGAAAAATGAGCCTAGTTGCTAAGTGGAAGAGAAGTGTGGGTTTGACACAGAGATGCTACGGCTTACCTGTTTCAAGATTTTGCTCTTCCTCTCTTTTTTCTTTCACATCTTCTGAAGAACAATCCTCTTCTTTTTTTCCCCTTTTCACAATTTCCTTAGGGTCTTTTAAATGAATTATAAAAGTGTGCTTGTCCTTTTTCACTGTCACCTTGATAAAAGTTGGCCCTGGGGAAAATAAGGGATAGAAGATGGGCTGCTGCTGATGCCCCATTAAGGTCCTTGACAAGACACCTAAATAATGCAGCATAGAATGTAACTAAGGGCATGGAAACATCTATGGACATCACTATTTTATAGAAAGATGCCTAAGGAATAATGTGATTTTTTTTTAAATTTTCAAAGACAACTTTATTCATGACACATATTAAAAAAAAAAAAAAAACTCCCACCCACCTGGAAATGAGTCCAAAAAAAAAAAAAAAAAAAAAAATCCACCTCCCACCTCCCTGTTCAATAAAATAAAAGGGGGGAAAAAGGGAATAAAATAAAATGGAAAAATAAAATAAAAGGGAAAAAAAGGCAAAGGAAAACAAAACAAAACAAAAAACCGGAAAACAAAGAAAAACCCACCCCAAAACAAGGTAGTGCATTTCCCCAGGGGGTAGGGGATTTTACACTGGAGCCTCTGGGAGCAGGAGGGAGATCTTCTGGCTACAGAAACCTGCAAAGAAAGACACTCAAAACAAAAAGAAACAAAAGGAAACAAGAGAGATCACCAGGAATCTGGAAGGGCAGACAGCCTGAAAAGAGGGGTGGGTGGGTGGCAAATTGGCAAGACAAGAGCAGGTGGAGGGGACTGTGGAAAGTTAGGGAGAAGATGGAGGGAAGGTAATAAGCAGAACAGTTTGGTGTGCTTCCAGAGCCCTGGGTAAAAATACCCCTCCTACCACCCATGCCCACCTACACTTGAGCAGTCCCCAAGGGAGTGAAGTGGGACGGGGAAACAAGGGGAGCAGCTTGTGCCGTTGAAACGTGTCCATGGTGAGACCCCAGAGTGATTGAGCAGCCCCCTGCCCCACTCCCTGGGCCTTCCCCTACTCCGCAAAGCAGGTCCCTTCTCAGCAGTTAGTTATGGGATTCTACCCCCTTCCACAGTATATCTTTAAAATTTTTTTTTTTCCATCAAGATCATTTTCTATTTTTCTTTTTCTTTTTTAAAAATTCTTTTTTCCCCTTTCTTTCCTCTTTTTTTTCTCTCTCTCCTCCTAATACACACTTTTTTGGTAACAGGAATACCATGATGTCACTCTAGCCTGGCCCCTGTAGATGTGACCCAGGAGCCAGAAATAAATGGCAAGCGGATCAGGGAGATGTTTGCAGACTTTCTAATCAAATTACAAAAGAGAAAATACATTGGTTGAGACTATTGTACACCTATACTCAACTTGGTGATTAATCACATGAGCTAGTTGTATTTTACAGCTTATAAAGAATTACATCAATGGTAATTATAGTACTGTTATCATTAGTAGCAGCAAATCAGAATTTTCCAAATGGCAGTTTCCCTCTTCTGGTGTTCTCATTTTTTGCCTTTTTTTTTTTTAAATTTTTTTTTTAATTTTTTTAATTTATTTTCAGCGTAACAGTATTCATTGTTTTTGCACCACACCCAGTGCTCCATGCAATCCATGCTCTCTCCAATACCCACCACCTGGTTCCCCCAACCTCCCAACCTCCCGCCCCTTCAAAACCCTCAGATTGTTTTTCAAAGTCTATAGTCTCTCATGTTTCACCTCCCCTTCCAATTTCCCTCAACTCCCTTCTCCTTCTCTTCTCTTCTTCTTCTTCTTTTTTTTTTTTTTTTTAAGATTTTTATTTTTATTTATTTGACAGACAGAGATCACAAGTAGGCAGAGAGGTAGGCAGAGAGAGAGGAGGAAGTGGGCTCCCTCTCCGGGATCATGACCTGAGCCAAAGGCAGAGGCTTTACCACTTAGCCTCCCAGGTGCCCCCCCCCCTTTTTTTTTCTAATCCAGCTTATTCTTTTCAACTTTGATTGAGCTATCTTCTACCTAATTGATAGGATTAGTATTTGCTGTGACTTGTCTGAAACTAATAAACACGAGCATATACAAATTTCGATAAGCGTGAGGAATAGTTATGGAAAATAGAACATAGCAACACAAAAATTGAGTCCAGTAGTTTTCTCAGTTATGTGATTTTGAGCTCCATTTTTAATTACTATTAATTGTACACTATACCCCAGGACGATATTAAAAATATTCAAAATATCAAATATCAACTATGAAAACATGATAATATAAATATGTGTACCTATATTAATAACAATCCCTATCATGGTTTAAATAAACAAGCCTTATATAATAAAATGGTCTGACATTTGATATAAGTTGTACCACCAACCATTGTTTAAATAATTTGAATGACTTTCAGGCCTTTTTATTTTAAAAATTATTGATGTGATTTTTTGTTTGATGTGGTGATTATCATCTAATGATGCTTCCACTTGAGCCATGATTTCACATAGGGAACAGTATGTAACTTTTGCAATGACTTCCTTCTTAAATTGGTAGATATTAGATGACAAGAAAGAAAGAAGGGAAGAGAGAGGGGTTGAGATAGAGAAAGGTAGGGAGGGGAGGATAGGAAATGAGGAGGGGTAAGTCTGGTGCCAGACAGAGGGTGGGGGTAGGAGGAGCCTGTGTTACCCCTTGCTGGGGGGCATAACCTTGTGGACATTAAATAGGGCCCTGCTCAAATTTCTTCCACACTGACCTCCTCACAGTTCTGAGAGACAATAAGCTACCAAATAAAGCCCAGGTTCTCAAATCCACCTGAGAGATCTTTTTTTTTTTTTTTTTAAATTATTTGACAGACAGAGATCATAAGTAGGCAGAGAGGCAGGAAGAGAGAGAGAGAGAAGGGGAAGCAGGCTCCCTTCTGAGAAGAGAGCCCAATGCAGGGCTTTCTCCCAGGACCCTAAGATCATGACCTGAGCTGAAGGCAGAGGCTTTAACCCATTGAGCCACCCAGGCACCCCTACCTAAGAGATCTTTAAAGCCCAGTGAAAAGATAGACCCTACAAGATGTCCCAGATAGGTTCCCTAGAGCTCATATCTGCTTCTTGGGAAGAATTACACATTTCCTTTAGGGGTTTTCTAGACTAGGTCCTCACTGCATCCACAAGGCTCATCTCCCATTCAAAGACTTCTGAATCCAGAAGAAACTTCTCTGTGGCAAAAATACCTGGACCTTGGTAGCAGAACCCCAAGCTTGGTGCTCCAGAGCCCAGATTAGAAATTTGCTCTCAAATCACAGTGTGTGTTTGGTTTCTGAGATAACACTACATGCTGTAATTAATATTACTAATTAATTATGTTTATTGTGGTTACAATTATAATATTTTCAAATCATACAGAAACATTTTAAGATTTTAACAACCAGAATGTTTGTAACAGTATGTCTCAGCTAACCTCTCAGCTGGCTTGTGCCTTGCAGTCAATTGTAACAGAAGAATGTGAAGGCTGGAAGTGCTGAATGTGGTGTATTATAAAGAAGATTGGGTACATTACCACCCTCACCTATCACATCCAAGGGTACAAGGCCCCAAGATGATCTGAAATGGGTTAGTATCTTCCAAACTATTAACCGGCTGTGTTCAAAAGGTACCTTTTTCAAATGTTGTCTTCTCTACTTCAATCTGCCCTCCATCTGAAGGATACAGATAAGAATTTGTTCCTGAGATTTGGATGGGTATGTCTCCCATATTATATCCATGAAACTAGAAGGGAAAACATCAGGCTTTGAGTGTGAAACGGCAACTGACAAAAATCAACTCAACAGTGTGAGCCAGTTAAAGTTGCTGTAAGCTTAATTCTGCTAAATGAATGTCTGTCACTTTATAGACTCACAGGACAGTGTCCATATTATCTTTAGCACCTCCCGTGATATTACAAGACAGAATTAAAGGAGGTCCATGATTTTAAAATCTGTTCACCGGAGCATCCTTCCGGAGCATCCTTCCAGCTAGTACAGATCAAATAATTATACTACTGAAAAGCAATGGAAGAAGAAATCAATTTCTCTTTCATTGGCTATTAATTTTCTGTTTAAAGTAAACTGATATATTGAGGAATAGTGAAACTTTATGCATTTTTCTTGACACTTTATACTTTAGGAAGTAATATGGTAATGACAATTTTTGCTAAGTGTTGCTAATAGAACTCCAAATGATTGTGATGCATGCTAATGCCTGAGAACTGGCTTAGAGTAGCTACTAGAAAGAACAAGGGCTGTTACATTTTTGTCCATCTCTTGCCCATTAGGTTTTCCTTATAAGACTGCCTGAGGGACAGACTGGCAAAGGGATGATTTTACCAATGCCAACAAGCAAAATACATGGGTGCATACTTAGTAATGCCTGTCACCTGAGACGATACAGCTAACCTTTGTATTCACTTTGATCTTTCACAGTTGCTTTATTTACATTAACCTAAATGAATGCTTTTGTGTCAAATCTCCATTTTTCTTGTTCTTAGTAACCTAGTTTCACAGTACTCAAGAAAAACTGGCCTGACGGTATTCCCATCTTGATGACTGGCTACAATGAAAGTCCTATGTATCTGAGGGTTGAGTATGGGTCTGAGATCATCTACGCTAGAAGAAACTTCAAGGCCTTCTGTGGTGTCAGTGAAGACTGGGAACCTTGTGATTCCACAGAAGCTATGTTTCTCCCAGAACAATTTGTAAGGACCCAAAGAGGCTTCTTGGAACGCTGATTTTACCGGATAAATGATCTCAGGTTCTGGTTGCTGGAGGGGTTCCTCTGCTACTTCTGGAATCTTCATTTGTTCTTCTTTAGATTTCTCCTTGAAAAGGAATTTTTTCTTTGAAGCTTTACTGTCTTCTTTCTCTACCCTTTCCTTGCCTTTCTTTTTACCAGCTTCCTTATTCTTCTTTTCTGCTTTTTTTTCTTCCTTTAAGCGCTCTTCTTCTGCTAATCGATCTTGTTCTTCTTTCCATGCCTATAAACACATTTAAAAAAATTAACAGGACTTTGAAACAAATTAGATCCCATTCAGGTTCATTTTGGAGAATACTTCATATGCTTTTTGTAAGGCATCTCTGATAAATTAAGATACTGAGCTAGAAACCTTGGAGTTACCCTTGACTCTCTTCTTTCACCAAACTTCCGTGTACCACGCCCTGCCAAGCTCTTTAGAGAATTCTCTTTACTGAGCTTCCTCTCTCACCTTCTTTGAATTTTCCTTTAATTCAGGTCTTCTCATTTTATCCTGAACTATTACATCAGCCTCTTAGCTGGTCTCCCTGCCTTCTATATTTTTCCACATGAATCCAGTCCCTAGTTTAAGTCGTGGTTAATCCAGCAATATGGTGGACCAGATGTGCAAAGAAACACTCCTGGCATAAAACATTTCAAAAATGATAGATAAAATGTAAATTGTCATTGCAATGCATAGCAGGGCTGGCAACAAAATAAAAGGTATGAAAAAGCACTAGTCTAGTGAGGAACAGGAGTATTCAGAAGTTTCTGAGGGCTTTATGTCCATCCCTGGCAGCTTAGAACAGGAGTTTCAATGAGTTACAGGGACTAGAGCATTAACTTGGGAGATCAAATCAGAGACCTCTGAATAGAGCAGATATTTTTAAAAAATGACACCTTCGTTGGATGAACTAAAAAAAAAAACAACTTTCCCTATAGAGGAAGAGCATGAATTCTAGCTTGCTTCTTTGTCCCTGAGTTAAAGGTTGAGAAGAGGTGGGGGGAATCTCCCCTGAGAACTAATGACAAGTTGTCCTCACACAGATTTGAGGCCAAAATATATTACCTTAAAAATGTATTCTAAAAAGGTTGTGGGTGGATATGCGCTCACAAATGAGAATGAGGAAGTAAGCCAGAAGCAAGAATCTGAAGGAGAAGCATACTGTGAAGACATATCTGTGAAGTCGAAGAAGATATTGGAATTATCAAATAGAGGATATAACATAAGTATTTTAATCTGCTTAATCTTTAATTTGTTTAAAGAGAAAGAAGTGTCCAAAGTTAAATAGGAAACAAAAAAAGTATCAAAAATAAGAAGGTGAGTTTGAAATCTCTGTTAGAAATGAAATAGAACTTTAGAAAAGGTAGCATTTGAATAGATTATGGCTGAGCCATTTCCAGAGTTGATGAAAGACATGGACCCTAACATTCAGGAAGGCCAATGAGTTTAAAGCAGGAAGTAACAGAGGTGTGTGGACTTCAAAAATAAGTCAGTCAGAGAAAAACAAATATCATATGATTTCATATGATATTTCATAGTATGTGATCTATTCCGGAGACTATTCCATGGACACTCCAGAACAATGTGTATTCTGTTGTTTTAGGATGGAATGTTCTGAATGTATCTGTGAAGTCCATCTGGTCCAGTGTGTTATTCAAAGCCCTTGTTTCTTCTTTGATCTTCTGCTTAGATGATCTGTCCATTGCTGTGAGTGGGGTGTTAAAGTCTCCTACTATTATTGTATTATTATCAATGTGTTTCTTTAACTTTGTTATTAACTGGCTTATGTAACTGGATTCTCCCGTTAGGAGCATAAATATTTATAATTGTTAGATCTTCTTGTTGAATAACTTTTAACTATGATACAGTGTCCCTCTTCATCCCTTACTACAGTCTTTGGTTTAAAATCTAATTTGTCTGGTACAAGGATTGCTACCCCAGCTTTCTTTTGATATCCCATAGCATGATAAGTGGTTCTCCATTTCCTCACTTTCAATCTGGAGGTGTCCTTTAGGTCTAAAATGAATTTCTTACAGATACCAGATAGGTCTTCCTTTTTTATCTAATCTGATACTCTGTGTCTTCTGATTGGAGCATTTATTCCATTTACATTCAGAGCAACTATTGGAAGAAATAAATTTAGTGTCATTGTATTACCTATAAAGTCATTCTTTCTGTATATTGCTTCTGTTCCTTTCTGGCCTCTGTTACTTTTGGGTGCTCTCTCCACTTACAGGATCCCCTTTAATATTTCTTTTTTTTTTAAGATTTTATTTTTTTATTTGAAAGGAGACAGAGCGAGAGAGAGAGAGAGAGTATGCTTGATTTTAATAGGTATGTCCAGCTTTCCAAAGTAGAAGTGCCCACTTATATTTCAACCAGCAGTATATGAGAATTCACTTTGCTTCACATCCTTAACAAAATGTGCTTTTTGTCTTTTAAATTTTGGCCAAAAATGATGGATTTGACTACATAAAAGTAAAATATTTCTGTATAAATAAAAACATAAATGATACTTATTAATAAGGAAATTGTTTTATACTTTATAAATATCCAAATTATAGACTAACAATACTGCTCTGTAAATAAGTTAAATCTCTAGATATTATTTGGAAGTGACAGTCATGCTATGTTGCTATGAAAAAAAGTTATGTGGCAGAGTAAAAAAAATATATATCAATCTAAATCAAAACCAAACAAATGCAGGCCTTCTTCCTTATTTGTACATGTGTGCAGGTATGAGTATAGAGCATACCAAATCATTACTATTTCTTATTTTCAGGGGCTTAGGAGAGCCAAAGTAATTTTGATTTATTGTAAACCATATATCAATTTTGTAATTAAAATTCCAATTAAAAATTGGAAACAAAAAACAAACACCTGCAGCAGAAACTGAGAGTATACTAAGTATGAACAAGACACTGCCCTGGATTTTGGTTATGTAAATGTGAATGACACAGAGTCCTTTAAAGGTTTATCACCTGGAGAAGAAGACAGCTCAGCGGAGAGACTGCTTTTTCATTGCAGATTCAATTATTTCTGAGAGTTTAGTAAAAAAGATCACTTCTATTTCACCACGCAAACTTTCTATCACACAGTAAATTTGAATTTGTAATGATTCAGTGTCATTTGTCTTTCTTTGAATTACCTTGAGAGAGCCTTCTAAAATGAAAGGAATCTTTTCCTTCTCTTTTTCTTTTTCATGATCTGCTATCTCTGTTTTGCTCATTCCTTTGCTACCTATAACCAGAGAAAATTAAATTTCTTAGTAACTCTCAACAACAAAGATTCATAGAAGGACCAAATGTCTGGATTGTAGGGGATTTTACAGGCAATCAAGTCCAACTCTCCATTCATTCATCCCTCACTTTTTCTCGCTGCCTCCAGAGCGGATGTCTGAAGTGGAACTGAGCTCCTCTAGAGATGAGGAAGTCATTGTCCTTGGTGGAAGCAGGGACTTCCATTTTCACTATGTTGTGACCCTGAAGCTTTTATTGAAGTAGACTCTCTCTTCCTACAGCTATAACCTAAAATTCCTAGATTAACCCTTAAAAGACCACACAGAACAAATCTAATTTACATTGAAGCCCTCCTCTTGCCATTACAGTCATTCTGTTTTTGAAGATTTACAACTTTCCTGACTTAAAAGGTCTCAAAATGAATGCAATACCTACCAAGTGTATTCCCATCCCAAACTGACCATTTTCTGGTTTTCCCCCAGGCATCTAGATGGTAATTAAGCTTTGGATTCTGTTCAGAAGAGAATAAAGAAAAAGCAGTCAACCCACAAATTTTCCTGCTCATAGGCAAGTGTGGCCCTAGACGGTATTGTGAGAGGGTGACCCTACCTCTCTTTTTTATATAGCTCCAATCTATCATTCCAGGTACATAATGCTGTCCTTCTATGCTCCCATCAGGAGCAAGGTCAAGCTGATGGATGGATTGATTATATAAGCATTTTTGTGGATGGTGACTGATTCATTACCAACTTGGCTTTCTAATTTTTATTTTAAAATCAAGCCAGCAGAAATTCTTTTGGTAACTGACAGAAGTTGCAAAATCTTTGGAAAATATATAGCTTTGCTTCTTTACAAGAAATCACTCTCTCAACTTCTGCTATCAGAAATAATAAAGATTATTAACATGGAAAACATTTCCTATGCATGAACCTAGTGAGATATTTCTATTTTCCAGAAAAGTTACCTCATTGCTTTACTTCTTTATCAAGTATCCTTCCTCTTTTTTTCACCCTCTTTCCTTTCCCCACTTCAACAAAGCCATGGAAATTAACAAAAATAAATGTATGTATTGATTCTACATTCTGTCAAGTGCCTGTCACAAGCCCCCAATAAACCATTTTCCCTTTATTTTCAGGTTCTTACCTCCAGTTAGTCTTGGGACTCTTCTGCTTACTCTCCTAAGAAAGGTCTTGTTTTAATCTTACTTTTGGAATCTGTAAGCATTCTAATGGAGAGATACTGACTCTGAATTTTTCTCCTATATTGTCAATAAATCCTAGATAGATGAACCTATCAACCCTGTCAAAATAAAGACATCTGGCATTTCCCTAACATCACATTTAATCTGCTGGACAGATAGAATCTACCAGGTGTGTCAGGAAGCAGCATCAATATAATGTCAAATATTCCATTATCCCATCATCGATCTCATCATATTTGGAATGCAACTATTTGATTTTTTAGAAAAAGTAAAGAGTCACAGAAATTTATAGGCAACTCTTTTTAATACTTAAGTATTCAGTCCTGATTACATTAACAAATAGGAAAATGTCTTTGGTCTTTACATGTAAGTTCAACCAGTTACTTACTTTTAGATTTTTTAATAGCATTGATTTTGCCAGGAGAAGTGATTTTGGCACCAGCAGATTTCAGTTCCAGCTCAGCCTTTGTCCTATTGATTTCCTCAGCCATTTTAGATTCTTGATATATGGCTTCTTCTTTTATGACCCAATCTTGAATGGATTTTGCCACAAGTTCCAAATAATTCCTTAAAAAAAGGCAAAAAGGAGCAAATAACAATTGTTACTGTTAGTTATAATCAACCAATACTTAAGATACCAAATGTGCAAATGAAAATTGCCCACGTAACAAATGCAATAGACTCAGATATATCCTAGGTGTAATTTGTACAAAACTGTCACATATAAATATCCAGTGAACATATGAAAAATGCCATCTTCATCCACAATTAAAGACATACATATTTAAAAATGATACATTTCCATCCCAGTAGAGGATTAAAAAGTTTGATTCTTCCAGCACTATTAGCTAGAGAGTAATATGGTGCAATCTCTTTTTAGGGAAATTTTATAGCATAATAGAAACTCTTTTAATTGACTTGCCGGATTAATTGAAATGCTGAAGTCTTGCTGTAAAACTTCCTGACCTGCAAATACCCACACCCCAAATACTGTGCCCTACACTGCTTGTGCACTTATGCTCACACCAGTGAGTTGTTGTTCACCAGGATTCGGTCATATTTGTTTCCAAACCCATTCATTCTATTTATATCGATGACTGTACTTATTTGTAATGAAATGTTATGTATACTTTAACATATGAATGTCCTGAGAGAGTTGCTTCTGAGGAAATAAGTTGAAATATTTAGGTTTGACCATCAAGATTAGTTATCGTCAAATCGTGTGAAAGTGAGACTTCTAAAGCTTGAAAAATAAAGCTAGAGGGATTTTATACTCAGGTCATTTCACAAATTTCTTCCATTCTTGATTCCTTTTAAAGAAATTAACTGAAAACTGTAGACTATGAGTTATGGATACCCAACATCTTCATTGCGAAAGGAAAAGATATCTTAAACTCAACCTGTTCCTAAATTGACTGATCTTCCTTTCCAAACTGCCCCATCAAGCCTTTATGGCGTCTTAACTGATAGCAAGCCTATAGTTCAAGTTGATCAGCCCAAATGCCCTGAAGGCATCCTTGGACCGCTCTTATTTTCTCACACTCCCTTCCAATCTCTTGGGAGACCCAAATGATTTTTTTTTTTTAAATATATTCAAAATCTAATCACTTCTCACTTAAACTTTACTGTTATCTTCCCGGTTTAAGCCACCATCACCTCTTGCTAGGATGTTTGCAGTAGTCTCCCAGCCTGTCTCTGTGTCCCAATCTTGATCCTCTGTAGTCTACTCTCAACAGAGTCATTAGAGAGATTCTTTTCATTCTTAAGTCAGATTATGTCTCTCTCCAGTTCAGAACCTTTCAATGAGTCTGCCTTTCAAACAAAACCTAGAGTTCTTGCTATTTTTCTGGGATGAAGGAACACAGCCAAATCAGTATTCAAATGAGGTGACAAAATAGAGAATATGTCAGCATGCAATGATTCAGGAATTCACCAGCCATAGATACTTTCTGAAAGAAGTGCTCACAAATGTACTCCAGCTGCATTGAAAAAATAAATCTAAGAAAGAAGATAACATGGGATATAAATAAGAATTGAGGAAAAAAAAAGTACGATTTGTAATTAAATGTAAATAAATATTTGTGTTACTTGTCTGTGATTAGAAAATATTACTTAATAATTGGAAATAAAATTTCAAAATGGGAGGTAGACGATTGGTTGGGAGTAAGTGAAAATATGTTAAAAATTTTAACATTTTTTGTGAAATGATATTAATACTCATTAACTCCAATTATGTTACAAAATATTTAAACATGTGATTTAAAAGGATACCTCTAGAAGGATATAAATAGAATGTATAACTTTAAAAACATCACACATTAAGAATGAACTAAAAATTCGATCTAACAAAAAGAAGAAAAGGGATTAATCCTTAAGTAGAAATATACTTATTAAATGGTAAGATGAAGCCAAAGACATTATTGATAAAAATAGAAGTAAATAAATAAATTCTTTAAAATATAAAGTTTTAGGGGCACCTGGGTGGCTCAGTCAGTTGAATGTCTGACTCTTGATTTTGGCTCGGGTCATGATCTCAGGGAAATAAGGCTGAGCTCTCTGTTGGTCTCTGAGGTGGACATGAAGCCTGCTTAAGATTATCTCTCCCTCTGCTCCTCCCCCACTACTCGTGTGTGATCTCTCTCTCAAAAAAAAAAAAATAAAATAAAAATAGGTGCACCCAGGTGGCTCAGTCAGTTAAGCTTTCAGTTCAGGTCATGATCCTAGGGTCCTGGCATCGAGTCCCATATTGGGCTCCCTACTCAGCAGGGTGACTTCTTCTCCCTCTGCCCTTCTCTCCTGCTCATGATCTCTCTCTGTCCATCTGTCTGTCTCTCTCTCTCAAGTAAATAAAATTTTTTTAAAAATAAAATATAAAGTTTAAAAATATTGTTATAAGAAATGAATCTTGGAACACTGAAAAAATAAAATAAAATATAAAAAAATATTGTTACTAATTTTTATTAAAATCTTTTCAAAGACAGAGGATCTCAGAGTAGCTGAAAAATCCAAGCTGGTATTTAAAAGACATGTAGCTATAAATCAAAATGATGCAAGAAAATGAAAGGGTGGCAGATGGCTACTTAGGAAGCCAGAAAAGGTCCAGATCCTTGACAACTTTGGTGAGTAGCTGCACTATCCCTGAGACACTGCCCAATTACAGATTTCTCACTACAGAAGAAAACTAATCCCCTTATTAGTTTAACCACTGTAGTCTGTTTTCTATTAATATTGTGAGACACAATTCCTAGTTGACATGTAAAATGATTGAGAAAGTTATATTAGTAAATTTTTATATAAAAGATACTGTCCCGGGTGCCTGGGTGGCTCAGTGGGTTAAGCCTCTGCCTTCAGCTCAGGTCATGATCTCAGGGTCCTGGGATCGAGTCCCGCTTCGGGCTCTCTGCTCTGCGGAGAGCCTGCTTCCCCCTCTCTCTCTGCCTGCCTCTCTGACTACTTGTGATTTCTTTCTCTGTGTGTCAAATAAATAAATAAAATCTAAAAAAAAAAAAGACACTGTCCGATGATACTTATATCAAATGTGGTGAAATTCAAGGTCAAAAACATTAAAGGGAACAAGAAGGATATGTTATGTTGGTAAAAGTTAAAATGCATTAAGAAGGATGGTTTTAAAAATACAGATTTAAAAATAAATTTAAACATACACACAGTACACATGAAAGCTAACAGGAGAAACAGACAAAATTATAATAAAAAAGACAGACATTAATACATCTCACTCAGGAATGGACATTTATCATGACAATACTATTTGATTTTATTGTAATAGACATCCAAAATCCAAATGTCATGCATGAAGTTGTAGAACAATGTAAATTACATTGTAATTGCAATGTAAATTACAAAAGTAATTGAAAGAATAGAAATCCTGAATAGAAGATTAATTTTAGAAGAATTGCAAATGTTGTAGATAATCTGTTCCTCATCCTTTCACACTATCCTCTCTCCCAATGGACCCTGCCATCCATCCCCCAAAGAGCCACTATCTCTAAACAGTTTTCCATGTGAAGTGTTCCTATTCTTCCCAAAATAATGTACTATATTATGTAAGCTGTATATGTGAGCAAAGGATTAGTACACAATCTCTTTCCCCAGTTATTCTGCAAGTCCATTTTCTATCATTTTGTATCCTTTTAAGCTAAAACAATGCTGTGCAAATAATAAATACTGGATATACATTAACCAGCAATGAAAAAATGAAATATTCTCATCATTACTGAGAAGAGAACAAAGCTTTAAGATCCTGAAGAAATAATCAAGGAGCTTGGAAGAAAATCACTGATTTCCAGAGGTCTCAGTTTGCTGAGCAACTGGCTGCTGTGTTGACATGTCACTCAGTTGCCTACCTTTGAGTTTTCCCCAGATCAAGTGGAGTTGTCCAAAATCAGCATGCAGAATGTCATGTTTCAGAATTTCTACTTGAAATCTCTCAGAGGCAGTTTTATTAGAATCTAAATAAATCAGGTGTGAGGTAAGAGCATCCTCATTAGACTTAGCTGGTCCCAAAATGATATCTGTCTTCTTTAGTGGTATAGCTCTGATGCTTATCACAGTGGCTGGTACAGCTCAGAACTTTGGCTTGAACTAAATTGAAATTTTCTTTGACTTGAGCCACCTTGCTTAGACTAAGAAGCTAACCAGGTGACTAAGTAACTAACAAGGTAACTAAACTAAGATAGCGATTAACTAAACAAAGTTGGTTACCTGAATCCAACATTGGAGTGAAGAGCAATATTCCAATGTTCACAATGCAGACGTTGTACATTCATTGGATTATGAAAGACTAAAAGTAGAGAGTTGTCCTGGGTATGGTAATAAGAATCAATCCACCTGTATTGCTGGTTGGCTTCTTGAAGAACCTGAAATCAATATATTTGCATTATTGTGTATGTGTGTGTGTGTGTGTGTGTGTGTGTGTGTGTGTGTGTTTCCCCCCCCAGAAGAAGGGATTCTTGGTAGGGCATATCTCAGCTCCCTTCTCTTCCTCTTAGTCTCACTGTTAGTGAGAACATAAGCAGTGGATTTTTTTTTTTTTTTTTGAGCTGAATTCAGCAACTCTTATAGAAAAACAGATACCAGGTTTCAGGTGTTTTTTATTAAGGCTGGGTGATAATAATTAAGTCAAGCAGTTATTTAACTTTTCCCATGCCTTCATACAGATCCTTTCATTCTGTCATTATTAAAAACCCCAGATAAATAGGTACAGTTATTTTTCCTATTTAAAAATACTAAAATCCTCATTTTTTCAGTGGAAATTGGGGCTAAGAGAGGAAAAGAGATTCATCCAACAACACAGAGTTCGTAATTTCCAGGACAAGTCTCACACCAGTCCAAGTGTCACTGTTTTTGCACTCCAAAGACTGCTCTCCACGTGTACCGGGCTATAGTTTAGAGAAATGAGGTGAGTAGTCTTTTTCATACATACTGTTTTCAAACGACTTCTACTCCTGGCCTTTTCCAGAACATTCCACCCTCAGCATGCCCTGCAATTGCAGCTACCAATAGAGGGGCAGAGAGGGTAGGCACACTTGTGTCCTGCTTCCATTTCACGGCTGATCAATATAAGGAAACATGTCCACGGGAAGATAAATTAGGTAGCTGTGGGTTGTTTTCAACATCAAACTCGTGTAGGAACTTTCAGTTTTCTACTGTTTGGGTGATCTGAAGGCATGGAATTGCTTATTATATTAGGAAAGGGCTGTTTTAGTTTTGCTTTCAATTTTACACTGGTAGCATTACCAAAATAATACATTTACTTCCCCAATCTAGTCCCTTGTATGAGTCTTTATGGTGTGGCATTTAAGCTATTACATCTGTTCCCTAAGAAGTAATACCAGAAATACACATATGGTGAATATTTTTGCATTAATTGTTTTTGTTACATATGGTACTATCCATTACTTTACTTTTTGGAAAAGCAAATTCCTTTTATTTATTTATTTATTTATTTATTTTCAAAGATTTTATTTATTTATTTGACAGACAGAGATCACAAGTAGACAGAGAGGCAGGCAGAGAGGGAGGGAGAGGGAAGCAGGCTCCCTGCTGAGCAGAGACCCCCGAAGCAGGGCTCGATCCCAGGACCCTGAGATCATGACCTGAGCCAAAGGCAGAGGCTTTAACCCACTGAGCCACCCAGGCGCCCCGCAAATTCCTTTTAGACTTTAAATCCCTAAACCAAATATGTTCATTTCTGATGAATATGTATCCTTCTTTCCATTAGAGAGCTCTGCAAAATGTGTTTCCATATTTACTTTGGCTGCTAGAATTTACATACTTACACTAAGTTTCTCAGAGCTATAGTTGCTTTCAATCAATGCTTGACAAGTTTTCATATATCTTTCCTCACCTTTTTTTTTTTAACTATTTGGCTTTTACCTATTACTCTATATTAATATTGCTGGTGCCATAAATTTATTATTAAAAATAAACATGTACTTATTACAGCATTATTCACAGTAGCCAAGATATGGAGGCAACCGTGCACCTGGGTGGCTCAGTCGGCTAAGCATCTGCCTTCAGCTCAGGTCATGATCCTGGAGTCCTGGGATGAAGTCCTGCATAGGATTCTCTGCTCACTAGGGAGTCTGCTTCTCACTCTCCCTCTGCCCCTCCCCTCTGCTCATGCTTGCTCTCTGTCTCTCAAAATAAATAAATAAAAATCTTAAAAAAAAAAAAAATATGGCAGTAAACCAAATGTTCTACCATAGGTGAATGGATAAAGGAGATGTGAGATATATTTATATATATACACGCACACATATATACACACAATTACATATATACATATATGTATACAGATATAGGTACTATATATGTACATATATACAATTAAATATATAGATATATAAATATATAATGTATACTATATATACAATATAAATTTATTGCATATATATATATAATTAAAAATTACCCCAACATGCAAAAGAATGAACTCTTGTCATTTGCAATAACTTGGATGGATCTGGAGGGTATAATGCTACTTGAAATAAGTCAGTCAGAGAAAGACAAATGCCACATGATTTCACTCATATGTGGAATTTATGAAGCAAAACAAATGAACAAACAAAGAAAAAAGAGATAAACAAACAACAGATTCTTAAATACAGAAAACAAACTGGTGGTTGCCCAGAGGCAGGTTGCCCAGAGGCAGGTGAAACAGGTGAAGGGGATTAGGAGCACACTTATCATGACGAGCACTGAGAAATGTATAGAAGAGTTGAATCTTTATATTTTATACCTGAAACTAATATGACTCTGTATATTAACTATACTTCAGTTAAAACAATAAATACCTACTATGTCCCCGATACTGTGTAGGTTCTAGGAAAACAAAAGTGAACAAGGTAAGATTTTCCTTTAAGAGTTGATTAGGATTTTTATAGATCATCCTGGATTCAGAGACATATCCTAAGAAGATGAAATTGATGGAGTATCTGTCTGATACATAGCATGGATGGGGCAGGAGCAGAAGTGGGTTGACAATGAGGGGGATGCTGTGGTAGAACAACTGGATGGTGGCTGGACTGACATAGCCACAGTGGAGACGGTGAGGAGCTTTGATGGTATCAAAATTTGATGATGGATCAGACAGGCAGGACACAAGAAAAGCTGAGATAAAGGATGACTCTTAGCCATTTTGGCTTGAAGGTGGTATTTCCTGAGATCGATGAGGAGAGGAACATGCTTAGGTGGGAAAATTATTAGTTTCATCTGAGACACTGAAGCTGAGATGCTTGTCAGAAATTCAAGTGGAATTTGGAGTTAGGTCTTCTAGGGTGGAATCAAGAGAGAAATCGTTTGGAAGGTAAAATTTTAGGAGTCATTAGTAGTAGGTCAAATACATAGATGAATCATCACAAGAATGTTTACAGTAGAGAGAAGATGGTTCAGGGCTAAGACTCCAGACATTTTGATATTTAGACGTTAGGTCAACAAAATTCCAAACAGAGCACTGAGGAGAGGTATATTAGGGCATCTTGGTAACGGAGAGTGAGGAGTATTTCACAGTGAAGTGCCCAGCTCTGTGATGCTGTTAAAAGGTCAAGGAAGATGAAGAAAGATAAATATCCATAGATATGGCAGGACAGCAATCATGCAGCTTCATGGAATGGTGAGGACAGACCAAATTGAAAAAAAAAAAAAGTCTCGGTGAATGTCCAGTTAAAGATAAAAGATTAAACACATGTACTTCTTGGCACCTCATTAAAAGAACGGTAAAATTATTGGGTTTTAATACCATGAAATTGAAGGTCACAGGAGAGGAAATAAAGGCAACAAGAGTTTAGAAGCTGGAAAGCAGAAGGATAAGGGATTACTGACAGCAGACATAGAAGACCAAATTCTAAGATTAATTTTATGAGAGATCAGAAGTAACCTTACTTGTGTACAGAAGTGCAGAAAGGCTTAAGAAATGGCAGTGTTAGGTACCTCTGAGAGTGGGGTGAAAGTGGCACTGAAAATAGGAAGATTAGAATACTTTTTAGGAAGCTGTTAGTGTCCCCAGAAGCCCTTGAGAATTCTGAGCAATGAGGAGGTTGCCCTCCTCCCCCGTGAGCAGATAAAGGGAAGATTGTTACCTACAGAATGATGCAGCGCATTCTAAGAAAATGGACCCTAGGCACTGACAAGGGAGAGATGTGCTACAGCAAAAAAAAAAAAAAAAAAAAAAAGAAGGAATTTCATAAAAGTTTAAATTGATGTCCAAGAAATACAAGGTGACCCACATAAGTAATTCTAAATTTTATAGTAGTCACACTTGAAAAGTAAACAGAAACAGGTGAAGTTAATTTTAAAAGTATATTTTATTTAACCCAATCTGTCAAAAATATTATCATTTCAACATGTAATCAATATAAAAATTGTTAATGAGACATACCACTTTTTTCATATTAAGTCTTTGAAATTTGGTATATATACTTATACAAATATATAGTATATATGTTGTAATATATACAATAATAAGTAATATATACTATATTATATAAGTAATATATTCTATATATAGTATAGCAAATTTACAGAACATCTCAATTTGGACCAGCTACATTTCAAGTACTCGGAAGCTTCCTGTGACTTGTGGCTACCACCTTGAATGAGGCTGAATGGCAAGGAACCTAACTGCCTTCCCTCCACCACACAGCTCCCAAAACCCTGACAGGTAAATTATGTCTGTCGGTTAGCAGATTAGGATTTCTTTTCCCCTGGAGAATCTAAATGGCTTAAGAGTACAGACTAATACACCAATACTGCTGGGTCTCCCAAGGAAACCAGCCAGCCAAATATCCCAAAATGAAGTTCATTTATTGACAAATACCTCCTGCCCTGAGCTCATGCAACACTTCCTATGATGCCTTTAGTGTCTCATTATTTTTTTTTAATTTTATTTTTTATAAACATATGTTTTTTTCCCCCAGGGGTACAGGTCTGTGAATCGCCAGGTTTACACACTTCACCGCACTCACCATAGCACATACCCTCCCCAATGTCCATAATAACCCCTCCCGCCAGCAACCCTCAGTTTGTTTTGTGAGATTAAGAGTCACTTATGGTTTATCTCCCTCCCAATCCCATCTTGCTTCATTTACTCTTCTCCTACCCCCTTAACCCCCATGTTGCATCTCCTCTCCCTCATATCAGGGAGATCATATGATAGTTGTCTTTCTCCGATTGACTTATTTCGCTAAGCATGATACCCTCTAGTTCCATCCACGTCGTCGCAAATGGCAAGATTTCATTTCTTTTGATGGCTGCATAGTATTCCATTGTGTATATATACCACATCTTCTTTATCCATTCATCTGTTGATGGACATCTAGGTTCTTTCCATAGTTTGGCTATTCTGGACATTGCTGCTATAAACATTCGGGAGCATGTGCCCCTTCGGATCACTACATTTGTATCTTTAGGGTAAACACCCAGCAGTGCAATTGCTGGGTCATAGGGTAGTTCTATTTTCAACATTTTGAGGAACCTCCATGCTGTTTTCCAGAGTGGTTGCACCAGCTTGCATTCCCATCAACAGTGTAGGAGGGTTCCCCTTTCTCCGCATCCTCGCCAGCATCTGTCATTTCCTGACTTGTTAATTTTAGCCATTCTGACTGGTGTGAGGTGGTATCTCATTGTGGTTTTGATTTGTATTTCCCTGATGCCGAGTGATATGGAGCACTTTTTCATGGGTCTGTTGGCCATCTGGATGTCTTCTTTGCAGAAATGTCTGTTCATGTCTTCTGCCCATTTCTTGATTGGATTCTTTGTTCTTTGGGTGTTGAGTTTGCTAAGTTCTTTATAGATTCTGGACACTAGCCCTTTATCTGATATGTCATTTGCAAATATCTTCTCCCATTCTGTCAGTTGTCTTTTGGTTTTGTGAACTGTTTCCTTTGCTGTGCAAAAGCTTTTGATCTTGATAAAATCCCAATAGTTCATTTTTGCCCTTGCTTCCCTTGCCTTTGGCGATGTTCCTAGGAAGAAGTTGCTGCGGCTGAGGTCGAAGAGGTTGCTGCCTGTGTTCTCCTCAAGGATTTTGATGGATTCCTTTCTCACATTGAGGTCCTTCATCCATTTTGAGTCTATTTTCGTGTGTGGTGTAAGGAAATGATCCAATTTCATTTTTCTGCATGTGGCTCTCCAATTTTCCCAACACCATTTATTGAAGAGGCTGTCTTTTTTCCATTGGACATTCTTTCCTGCTTTGTCGAAGATTAGTTGACCATAGAGTTGAGGGTCTATTTCTGGGCTCTCTATTCTGTTCCATTGATCTATGTGTCTGTTTTTGTGCCAGTACCATGCTGTCTTGATGATGACAGCTTTGTAGTCGAGCTTGAAGTCCGGAATTGTGATGCCACCAACTTTGGCTTTCTTTTTCAATATTCCTTTGGCTATTCGCGGTCTTTTCTGGTTCCATATAAAGTTTAGGATTATTTGTTCCATTTCTTTGAAAAAAATGGATGGTACTTTGATAGGAATTGCATTAAATGTGTAGATTGCTTTAGGTAGCATAGACATTTTCACAATATTTATTCTTCCAATCCAGGAGCATGGAACATTTTTCCATTTCTTTGTGTCTTCCTCAATTTCTTTCATGAGTACTTTATAGTTTTCTGTGTATAGATTCTTAGTCTCTTTGGTTAGGTTTATTCCTAGGTATCTTATAGTTTTGGGTGCAATTGTAAACGGGATGGACTCCTTAATTTCTCTTTCTTCTGTCTTGTTGTTGGTGTAGAGCAATGCAACTGATTTCTGTGCATTGATTTTATATCCTGACAATTTACTGAATTCCTGTACCAGTTCTAGCAGTTTTGGAGTGGAGTCTTTTGGGTTTTCCACATATAGTATCATATCATCTGCGAAGAGTGATAGTTTGACTTCTTCTTTGCCAATTTGGATGCTTTTAATTTCTTTTTGTTGTCTGATTGCTGAGGCTAGGACTTCTAGTACTATGTTGAATAGCAGTGGTGATAACGGACATCCCTGTCGTGTTCCTGACCTTAGCGGAAAAGCTTTCAGTTTTTCTCCATTGAGAATGATATTTGCGATGGGTTTTTCATAGATGGCTTTGATAATATTGAGGTATGTGCCCTCTATCCCTACACTTTGAAGAGTTTTGATCAGGAAGGGATGCTGTACTTTGTCAAATGCTTTTGCAGCATCTATTGAGAGTATCATATGGTTCATGTTCTTTTATTAATGTGTTGTATCACATTGATTGATTTGCGGATGTTGAACCAACCTTGCAGCCCTGGAATAAATCCCACTTGGTCGTGGTGAATAATCCTTTTAATGTACTGTTGAATCCTATTGGCTAGTATTTTGGTGAGAATTTTTGCATCTGTGTTCATCAAGGATATTGGTCTGTAGTTCTCTTTTTTGATGGGATCCTTGTCTGGTTTTGGGATCAAGGTGATGCTGGCCTCATAAAATGAGTTTGGAAGTTTTCCTTCCATTTCTATTTTTTGGAACAGTTTCAGGAGAATAGGAATTAGTTCTTCCTTAAACGTTTGGTAGAATTCCCCCAGGAAGCCGTCTGGCCCTGGGCTTTTGTTTCTTTGGAGATTTTTGATGACTGTTTCAAACTCCTTACTGGTTATGGGTCTGTTCAGGCTTTCTATTTCTTCCTGGTTCAGTTGTGGTAGTTTATATGTCTCTAGGAATGCATCCATTTCTTCCAGATTGTCAAATTTGTTGGCATAGAGTTGCTCATAATATGTTCTTATAATTGTCTGTATTTCTTTGGTGTTTGTTGTGATCTCTCCTCTTTCATTCATGATTTTATTTATTTGGGTCCTTTCTCTTTTCTTTTTGATAAGTCTGGCCAGGGGTTTATCAATCTTATTAATTCTTTCAAAAACCAGCTCCTAGTTTCATTGATTTGTTCTATTGTTTTTTTGGTTTCTATTTCATTGATTTCTGCTCTGATCTTTATGATTTCTCTTCTCCTGCTGGGTTTAGGGTTTCTTTCTTGTTCTTTCTCCAGCTCCTTTAGGTGTAGGGTTAGGTTGTGTACCTGAGACCTTTCTTGTTTCTTGAGAAAGGCTTGTACCGCTATATATTTTCCTCTCAGGACTGCCTTTGTTGTGTCCCACAGATTTTGAACCATTGTATTTTCATTATCATTTGTTTCCATGAATTTTTTCAATTCTTCTTTAATTTCCTGGTTGACCCATTCATTCTTTAGAAGGATGCTGTTTAGTCTCCACGTATTTGGGTTCTTTCCAAATTTCCTCTTGTGATTGAGTTCTAGCTTCAGAGCATTGTGGTCTGAAAATATGCAGGGAATGATCCCAATCTTTTGATACCAGTTGAGAACTGATTTAGGACCCAGGATGTGATCTATTCTGGAGAATGTTCCATGTGCACTAGAGAAGAATGTGTATTCTGCTGCTTTGGGATGAAATGTTCTGAATATATCTGTGATATCCGTCTGGTCCAGTGTGTCATTTAAGGCCTTTATTTCCTTGTTGATCTTTTGCTTGGATGATCTGTCCATTTCAGTGAGGGGAGTGTTAAAGTCCCCTACTATTATTGTATTATTGTGGATGTGTTTCTTTGATTTTGTTATTGGTTGGTTTATATAGTTGGCTGCTCCCACGTCAGGGGCATAGATATTTACAATTGTTAGATGTTCTTGTTGGACAGATCCTTTGAGTATGATATAGTGTCCTTCCTCATCTCTTATTATAGTCTTTGGCTTAAAATCGAATTGATCTGATATAAGGATTGTCACTCCTGCTTTCTTCTGATGTCCATTAGCATGGTAAATTCTTTTCCACCCCTTCACTTTAAATCTGAAGGTGTCTACGGGTGTAAAATGAGTTTCTTGTAGGCAACATATAGATGGGTTTTGGTTTTTTATCCATTCTGATACCCTGTGTCTTTTGATTGGGGCATTTAGCCTATTAACATTCAGGGTAACTATTGAGAGATATGAATTTAGTGCCATTGTCTGTAAGGTGACTGTTATTTATATTGTTTCTGTTCCTTTCTGATCTACTACTTTTAGGGTCTCTCTTTGCTTAGAGGACCCCTTTCAATATTTGCTGTAGAGCTGGTTTGGTGTTTGCAAATTCTTTCAGTTTTTGTTTGTCCTGGAAGCTTTTAATCTCTCCTTCTATTTTCAATGATAGCCTAGCTGGATATAGTATTCTTGGTTGCATGTTTTTCTCGTTTAGTACTCTGAATATATCATGCCAGCTCTTTCTGGCCTGCCAGGTCTCTGTGGATAAGTCTGCTGCCAATCGAATATTTTTACCATTGTATGTTACAGACTTCTTTTCCCGGGCTGCTTTCAGGATTTTCTCTTTGTCACTAAGACTTGTAAATTTGACTATTCGGTGACGGGGTGTGGACCTATTCTTATTGATTTTGAGGGGGGTTCTCTGAACCTCCTGGATTTTGATGCTTGTTCCCTTTGCCATATTGGGGAAATTCTCTCCAATAATTCTCTCCAATATACCTTCTGCTCTCCTCTCTCTTTCTTCTTCTTCTGGAATCCCAATTATTCTAATGTTGTTTCGTCTTATGGTGTTACTTATCTCTCGAATTCTGCCCTCGTGGTCCAGTAGCTGTTTGTCCCTCTTTTGCTCAGCTTCTTTATTCTCTGTTATTTGGTCTTCTTTGTCGCTAATTCATTCTTCTGCCTCATTTATCCTAGCAGTGAGAGCCTCCATTTTTGATTGCACCTCATTAATAGCTTTTTTGATTTCAACTTGATTAGATTTTAGTTCTTTTATTTCTCCAGAAAGGGCTTTTATATCTCCTGAGAGGGTTTCTCTAATATCTTCCATGCCTTTTTCAAGCCCGGCTAGAACCTTGAGAATTGTCATTCTGAACTCTAGATCTGACATATTACCAATGTCTGTATTGATTAGGTCCCTAGCCTTTGGTACTGTCTCTTGTTCTTTTTTTTGTGGTGAATTTTTCTGCCTTGTCATTTTGTCCAGATAAGAGTATATGAAGGAACAAGTAAAATACTAAAAGGGTGGCAACAACCCCAGGAAAATATGCTTTAGCCAAATCAAAAGAGATCCCAAATCGTGAGGGGGGGGGGGAAAGGGGATATAAAGAGGTTCAGAAAGAAAAAAAGAAAAAGAAAAAGAAAAAAGAAACAAATAAAAAAAGAAAACCAATAATGAAAAAATATAAAAAGGAAAAAAATATATATATATTAGATAAACTAGTTAAAAAACGTTAAAAAAGAAAAGGGTAAAAGTTAAAAAAAAATTAGCAGAAGAAGAGAAAAAAAAATTGAAAAAGAAAAAGAAAAAAAAATTAACTGCAAGGCTAAAGAATCAAGGGGAGAAAGCCATGAGTTCCGTGCTTTGCTTTCTCCTCCTCTGGAATTCCGCTGCTCTCCTTGGTATTGAAACTGCACTCCTTGGTGGGTGAACTGGGTCCTGGCTGGATTTCTTGTTGATCTTCTGGGGGAGGGGCCTGTTGTAGTGATTCTCAAGTGTCTCTGCCCCAGGCAGAGTTGCACCGCCCTTACCAGGGGCCGGGCTGAGTAATTCGCTCGGGTTTGCTTTCAGGAGCTTTTGTTCCCTGAGCGCTTTCCGTAGAGTTCCGGAGGACGGGAATGAAGATGGCGGCCTCCCAGTCTCCGGCCCGGAGGAGCTGAGAGCCCGGGGCCCCACTCCTCAGTGCGCCCTCAGAGAACAGCGCCCAATTACTCCCGTCACCCTGGCCTCTGGCCGTGCTCTGAGCTGACGGAGCCTGCGACCGGTTCAAGGTAACCCCGAGCTTAGAGCTCACTCCTCGGCTCTGTCTCTGTAGCCGGCTTCCCCGTTCTAATACCTGTAAGCTCTGCGACACTCGGACACCCCCGATCCTTCTGTGACCCTACGGGACCTGAGGCCACACTGACCCCGCGTGGGCTTCACCCCGGTTAAGCCTCTGGAGCGATGTCCCTCAGCGGAACAGACTTTTAAAAGTCTCGATTTTGTGCTCCGTTGCTCCGCCGCTTGCCAGGAGCCGGCCCCTCCCCCCGCGGTCTATCTTCCCGTCGCTTTGGAATCACTTCTCCGCCAGTCCTACCTTTCAGAAAGTGGTTGATTTTCTGTTTCTAGAATTGCTGTTCTTCTTCTCTTCGATCTCCCGTTGGATTTGTAGGTGTTTGCAATCTTTAGATAAGCTATCTAGCTGATCTCCCACCTCCTGAAGTAGTCTCAGCCTGCTACTTCTCTGCCATCCTGACTCCTCCCCCTAGTGTCTCATTATTAACATGAACAAAAGGGCAAATGTCATTAGATATTTCTCTCTAATACGAAAAATGGAGACCCAAAAACAAAACCAAAAAGTAATTTGAGAAAACAATAAAAAGAACTTGAGGAAATCTAGACAATGCAGGGAGAAAACACTGAGACTTCAAAGGACCTTAATATCCTCACAGAGATAAGAGAAGATATGGTATCAGAGTATGTGAACAAGATGCTATAAGAAGGTGATTTGCGATTATAAATAGAACTTTAGGAAATTAATCATGAGGATAACAGAAATAGAAGGCTCAGTAGAAGAACTGGGTGAAGCTGAGTCTATCTCCAGGACAAGAAGACAAGTATTGGCGACCTAGGAGAGGAAAGGTAAGGACACTGGAAGTTCAGTCCAGGAGGTCCAGCGCTGAATAACAGGAGCTCCAGGAAGAAAGAAGAGAAAAAGTGGAAAGAAGACAATTATCATAGAAACGACTGTAGAACTTTTTCCCGAATATAAGGATGTGAGTCTCTGCATTGTACTGGGCTTATCAGAATGATACTTGGAAACAGAACCACACCAAGGCACACAAACAGGAAACAAAGAACACCGGAACAACAGGAGATGTTAAAATCTTCCAGAGAGAGAAAGAAAAAAAAAAAAAAAAACAACTTCAAAAAACAAAAACCAGACTCAACTGATCAGGAATTAGAATTTCATGTTTTGTTTTGTTTTGTTTTTCCTCCTCAAGGACAATCCAAGAAGCTAGAGCACTACTGAGGAATGGCTTCAAAATTTTCAGGTAAAATGTTTTCTAAATTGAGCTATTTTATATAAAGACTAACTGTCACTCAGATGTAAGGGTAGAATTAAGATGTTTTCAAACATCCAATGCTCCCAAAATTTACCTGCCATTTATTTTAATTCAGGAAGCAACTAGAAGAGATAGTCCCCTACAAAAAGAGAGTAACCCAAGAAAGAAGATCACATGGGGTTCAGACACTGGAGTATCTGGCTGGAAAGAGAGGCCAAAGCTGTGACCAGGATGACAATAAAGGAGGCTACCAGGCCCACAGCTGCGAAGCAGGACTGGAGGGTTAGCAGGAGTTCACAGCATGTGGGAGAGAGGTGGCTTATAGTAAAACTGAGAGAATGTTAGGTTTGAATGTATTGAGAGGAGATCTTACTCTTTGGTAGAGAGCTAGAGTAATGATAAATGCATAGTAAACTACACAAATGAAGAAAATGTTAGAAAACAAACTCCAGGGAAAACAAAAAGTATCAAGAAAGGAAATGTAGTCAGAGTATTTACATAGTTCAGCTACAAATAACATTTATACAAATGAAATAAAGTAAATACTGAATATTGATATAACAAAAATTATGATATGGTTAACAATGTTAGCAGATGGCAGAAAGTGTTAGTGTGCACGTAGGAGTGTATGAGTGATTGTGTACTTGTGTGTGTTTGCACGCATGTATGCATGCACACACTGCATGGTTTGCAGAGTTGTTTTCTCAGGAGGGAATCAATTGATGATGATGCCCAATGGAACAAAAACTAAACAAAATACACTTGTTTTTAGAGATAATTGAGTTAAGTAACACCAGAAATAGGTAAATAAATATTTTAAAGTTTTTGCCTCTGGCAATTTAGGCATAGGGGTGGGAGAGAGCTGCTATTTTTCCTAAGACTCTATATAGAACTTTCTGGCTTTAAAAATGTGTGGATATAAAACTTTGATATTGACAAGACTAAAATTTAAAAGATGAAACAAAAATTAGTACGGGTTTTTGCATGAAACATGTAAACAGAAAATGTAGGATTCCTTGTTATTTTGCAGAGTGGTTAAGAGCACAAGTTCTGGGGCCAGATTTCTTGGGTTCATATCCTGCTTCACTCACTCACCAGACACCAGACTTGGACAAAAGTTACTATTGGTCAAGTTGTCTCAATTTCTTACTATTTACATAGTTTCTATTTTATAGGATTATTGCAAGGATTAAATGAGCAAATAATATGTACAAGCCATTGCTAGTATATGGTAAGTGCTCAATAAATGCTAGCTATTGCTGGTCTCATTGACCTGTCAACTGTATTAAGTCAATACTTGGAGGAGCACCTGGGTGGCTCAGTCAGTTGGGCAACCAACTGTTGGTTTTGGCTCAGGTCCTGATCTCAGGGTCCTCAGACGCTATACTCAGAGGGGAGTCTGGTTGAGATTCTCTTTCTCCCTCTCCCAATACCCCTCCCCATGCTCTCTCTCTCAAAGGAATGAATAAATCTTTAAAAAAAAATACTTTGAAACGTGGTGAAAACTTAATAGAATGGATAGGTGATATAGGAAAAATATAAGATTGCTGTCCCATAATATCTGACTTTTGTTCTTGGAAAATATGTGCAGCAGTCATGTACACTTCTTTTTTGTTTATAAAAACATCCCTTTGGAAAATATATTCTAAACTATTTTGGAGATTCCCTCGGGATGCATAGCTCAATTTGGGAATAAATTCCTTTTATAGCTGAAGTAAATAGGAATATTGATCTGAAGGAGATCTGAAAGAGTGACCTAGAAGTGAACTGTTCTAAATCATACCATGACTCCCCAGACCTGTCCAAGTGTCTCCTAGAGACTCACGGTCCATTAATACCTGAAGCAGAACTTTCGGTTTAAAATGTTCAGTGAAACTCCAGTCCATTAGACTGCGTTGTTGCGTTTTCTTTATGTCCTCTAACTCGGCTTCCACAGTCATCTTCTTGGGTTTCTAAAAAATCATAGGAGTGCAATTTCAGCTTTAATTTGTGCAAGTCCAAATGAAGCCCTCTTGGACTCCCTCAACTAACCAGCATGCACTCCATCTAATTGGGGAAATCTGCATATGTATAAATCCATATGGCAACATTTTAGGAGAACTGGTGCCAGAAAGAGTATGCCTTTGAGTTTTTTTTTTTTTTATGGGCAACATAATCTAAATATTTTTATTGTTAGGTTATACTCTTCTGAGTCCTGTTAGCAATTATAGGCAGGTTTTCTGAACTCACTTCAAGACAGCATTAGTTCTACATGGCTGTATGGTCAGCAGGTGTTTGTGAAGTTGCCAAACCACACTGTCTAGAGAGGAGCATGGAGCTTGGAAGTTTTGCTTAAGCCACTAGTGAAATTAACTCCTTTATCTCCAGTTGGAGCTGGTCTGGGCATGTCAGAGCAATCCCCCATTCCCTGCTGTGCCTCTCCTTGTGTGTGTGTGTGTGTGTGTGTGTGTGTGTGTGTGTGTGTTTCTCTCACTCTGGGTCACAGTTTTTTCAGATCATCTTATTGTATCTACACTTCTAGGAAAACAATTCCTTACCTTTTCAAGAGGCTCAGCCTTTGTGACTCCTTCATCTTTGATCTCATTGTTCGTGGTCTGTTCTGTAAATCAAAGACACCAACATCCAGTTGTGTTTGGGCTTTGTTCTTGCCTTTGTCAGTGCTGTGCCTTTTTGCTGCCCTTATGATCTATGTTTCTGGCTGAAAAGGTAATTCCTGAAAGGCATGTTTCATGCCTCCCAAAAGGTGTTTATGTTAATAATTCTAAATCAGTGTCTACCTAGAAAAGTTGTACTAAACCCTTTGAAAAGAACCCAGCTTCCTATATGAAGCATTCCTAAATCATATCAGAGTATCTCCCTCACTTCTAAAAATATACCCTTACCTTTATGAGTTGCAAATACTCACTGATTAAGCTATAGCTCTTGTGATTCTGAAACTGTCATATAAAAATGGATACACTGTATAGCATATTCCAAGTTTGACCAAAGAAATGGCATGGGCGATGTATCTTGTGGCAACATATTTGTGATACTACTGAATAACTAAACCAACCTGGTCTTTGATCATCCTTAGAACAACAGCAAATTGATCCCTACAGAGTCAGACATAAAAAACAGTTCCACCTTCACTCTCCAGTGACATCCCTTCCACTCTCCTTTGCTTATCCCCTCCAGACTCACCAGCTTGCTTGTGGTGTCTTAAAGTTTTTACACTTGCCTTTCTTTCTGACATGCTTTGCTTTTAGATAATCACCTGCTTCAAACACTTCATCATATCATTGCTCAAATGTCACCTCCTTAAGGGTCTTTCTGCCTTTTGCCCTGTTATTTTTGATCATAGCAGTTACTAGTGTCTTATGATGTTTATTTGTTTATGTCTATCTCTCCATCTCAACGTGAATTCCTGGAGAATAAGAACTTGACTTGATTTTCCCTAACTCTACCCTGAGCACCCAGCACGTGGGAAGGATTCAGTACATTTTGTTTTGATTGAATGAGGAAATTCTACATCACATAATAAAACTGGAAATCTATGTAAAGCCAGAGAGAGAGAGAGAGAGCGAGCGCAGAACTGTGGAAGAAACTCACAACAAAAGCTTGTTTTAGGGTAGGCATAAGATTCAACTTCATTTTGTGGCAAAGAGAACCATATCTGCACTTCTGGAGGGTGTAGTTAATTGTGTCTACCAAGGATAGGCCAAGGTTTTTCTTTCTTTTTGGAGCATAGCTACTTATATTTTTGCTACTAGTTGTATCTTTCCTTGGGCTGGTGAAGGTGACGGCATGAATGTTCCATTTTGATTTAAAGGAAAACTATAAAGTCAATTCAGTTTTGTATTTATATAAATACATCTACTCAAGAGAAAACTCAGGCCAACTATAACTCTAAATAGACCATGATGTCCCATGTGTCCTTGAAGCAACTGATATGAAATCTGTAGAATAAAAATTATTCTATTCTGTGGTCTGCCAGATTTCCGGGAGATTTGATATTCCCTCCAGCATCTAAAGATCCAGCAGGAAAAGTCTCCAGTTTAGAAAATATGTTCTAAAAATTGTGCATCGGTTATTTTGTCGTAGGAAAGTACATTCTAAAACTAATGTGAACTCTTCATTTAATAGTAGAATAAAAATCATTTTTTCTTTCTTTCTGATTCTGCCTTCAACCGCATAATCCTTTGACAGTGTGATTCAGTAGTTTTTGACACATCTGGAAATGGATGCTTTCTCATCCCTTTGAAAAACAGCTTTCCTAATCTGTTTTACTTTAGAGATAACAAGATCCCTCTGCAAAGCAGTTACTTTATTAAAAAAACACCCAACAAGCATAAAGGGCACATCTAAACCTTGAGCCTCACGGTTATCAACTCTCAGGTTTTTCATAAATATCCAATAGGCCCTGTCAAGTTCAAAAACAGTCTCAGATGGAAATCCCATGTTTGGTTAAGAAAAGCACAAATATTCAGTCCTTCACATCCAGGAACAGGTTTTTATATGTATTTAATGCTAAGATGGTTGTGCAGGAAATACACGAACAATTTCTGCTTTGTTTAAAAGGATTTCAAGTGGCTGTTTTAGAAATATGACTCAGAGTTAGGGGGAAATGCAAGATCAACAGCAACAAATTCCCTGAGACCTAACAGCTCAGCCACCCTCTCCTGTCCCCTCCCCTCGGCTGCAAGAGTTACTTGATGTGGATCAACATACACTATATAGGATCCCTTATAGGTCGTGGGGGCTCAGCTCTCAGGATTGCTCAGCCTCTAGGATCACTCTCCATTTTTAGCCCTGACAGTTCAGAGTTGCTCTAATCATCTGTTTTCCACCAGGATCTGGAATGCCAGTTTACGTGGTTTCACCACCAGGTGGCAAAAGTTGCCTGAGGAAATCTACACATCAGTTGCTCTAAAGAAAAAACAAAATACGGGGAAAAAAACCTCAGGCCTTCTTTCCCTCCTGGCTTATTCTGGATCCACATGAACACAAGGTGATTTCTTTGTCATATATTTACATTTCCACAGGATGCACAAAGGCATGATATCCCAGGCTGACTTATTTGGCTTAATTATTTTTGTGAGCTTGGCTAATAGATAAGGGACTTAGAGAAATGAGTCTTTTGGTAACAAAATCAGGTTAAGTATCAGTATGAAGAAGAGACTATGAGTGTGGCTAAACCACTAGACAAGGAATTTCTGGAACTAAGGAAGCCACAAGGCACAGTGGGGGAAGCATTGGTTTGGAGTTAGCTTTCTGTTGGAATCCTGACTTCCCATTCCTATGTAGTTGAACAAATTGCTTAACCCCTCTGAGTCTTTGACTCTTCTTCTTTAGAATTAGGATAATAGCATCTTACAGACTTGAGGTTTATATTAAACACTAGTTAATATATGTAAAATGTCTTAGCAGAGTGGTTGGAATATAGCAAGGCAATATTAAATAAATATTTCCTCCTCCTCTCCTCTGACTCCCTCACCCTCAACTATCTGCTCTATTAATAAGTAAGCAGATTTTCCCTAATTCTGCTCAATTGATGACTTTCTCTTTCATCATCATCTAAACTAATGAAATGGCGAGATGACCATTCAGTCAATACTGACTGAATACCTGTTCTCTTGTGCCACAGACCACTTACTCTTATTTAATGCTTTTAAAAATTATAAATTTTAACATATACAGAGAAGTACATAGACTACAAATGCTTAATATAATGGAATATGAGAAAGGACCCAGCACTGCAGACATCTTATGTGTGTCCTTTCTTAACCATGACTTCCTTGTTAAACTATCATATTAATCCATCTTTGTGTGGATTATTTTGGTTTTTCTACATATATGATATTTACAAATAGTAACAGTTTTGTTTCTTCCTTTTCAAAACTTACACTTTTTCTCTTTTTCTTGCCTTACTGAGTTGGCTAGCATCTCCAATGTAATATTGAATGCAATTGTTTATAGTAGTTATCTTCCTGGTGTTGAGGGAAATCTTCCAACTTTTCACCGTGATACAAAATGTCAGTTGTAGTAATTTAAGAATAAACTTTATAAGGTAGAGAAATTTTCCTTCTCTTGCTAGCTTGCTAAGATTTCCTTCATAAATTACTATAGAGTTTCAAGTGCTTTTTCTGCATCTATTGAGATGATGATATTATTTTTCTCTGTGTCAATTGATAGATTATATTTATTTTTATACAGTATGTTTTTCCTCTATTCCTGTTATAAAAACAGCTTGTGATGTATTATTATCATTCCGTACATTGCTACATCAGTTTATTTATGTTTTATTCAGGAATTTTGCATCTATGTTCATGAGTGAGTTTGATTTATAATTTTCTTTTGTTGTATTATCCCTGACAGTGTTATTATAAGGTTTTTGCCAGCTTTGTAAAATGAGTAGGGGAGATATCCATTTTTTAATTTCTGGGAATAATTTTTAAGATTAGAATTATTTCTCTTTTTTTTTTTTTTTTTTGAGTGTTTGGAATCCCTAGTAAATAAGATCATTTGGGTTGGGTATGTCCTATTCAGGAGAATCTTTAATTATTGATTTAATTTATTTAAATGATTACTCTACCCATGTTTCTATTCCTTCTTGAGTCACTATTGGTAAGATATACTTTTCTACTAATTTGGTCATTTTATTTTAAGATTTAGTGAAATAAAGTTATTTATATCCTCCTACTATTTTTTACATTTCTGTAGGATCAGAGGGAAGTCTATTTCTTTATTCCTGATGATTTTCATTCCTGATATGGTTTTATTCCTAATATGGTTATTTATGCTTCCTTTTTTGTGGTCTGCCTTTTATTTAAAAAAATTATCAAATTTTCAAAGTCTTTTCAAAGAACCAGAATTTTGTAGTATTTGCTCTTCCTAATTACATCTATATTTTCTTTCTTTTTAGATTTTATTTATTTATTTGAGAGAGTGAGAAATAAAGAGAGAAGGAGCCAGCAGAGGGGCAGAGAAGCAGGCTCCCCACTGAGCAAGGAGTCTGATGTGGGACTGGATCCCAGGACCCTGGGATCATGACCTGAGTCAAAGGCAGATGCTTAACCAACTGAGCCACCTAGCCACCCACACATCTGTATTTTTTTCTGTCAATAATTTACTCTTATTTTTTTTTCCTTTTACTTTATTTGGATTTATTTTGTTCATCTTTATCTAATAACTTGAGGTCTATGTTTAGATAATTTATTTTTTGCTTTCTTTTAAAAAATGTATTCATTTAAAGCTGTGAGCTTCTTTCTGAGTATCCGTTGCTTTAGTAACATTATAGAAATTTTGATATTCAGTATTTTCATTACCATTCAGCTTGAAATATTTCTTAATTTCTATTGTGACTTTTCTCTCTGAATATTTGAGTATTTTCTCATTATTTTTCATAAATAATGTCCACCATAATTTCACTGTGGTATGAGAATGTAGTCTGATCTTTGTATAGAGAATGTACTCCGTTCTTTGATCCTGTAAAAATTTGCTGAGACTTGTTCTGTGGTCTAGCATACCATTAATATTTTTAAGATAAGCATACCTGTGACCTCTAAGAAACTATAATATTATGGAAACTTAATATAGTCATATGAATAATTATAATAAGTAGTAGGAAATCCTAACTAATGCCCTAAAGGAAGCACTGATTAATTATGACCATGGGAATGCTAAGGGATCCATTTCAAGATGGACACATCTAACAAAGCTTCATGGAAGTGCCACTGAAATCTAATTGTAATAAAAAAGAGAACTCTACTAAAAAGAGAGAGAGAGAGAGAGAATTCTAGGTGGAGGATATTGTGGAGAAAAGACACAGAGAATGAAAATAGCAGACCGTGTAGAGGAAATAGAGCCTAATTCTGTTTGGCTAGAGCATGGGATGAGTGAGCAAAAGGGAAAAGCGGAAGGATTTTGGAAAAGTACTTTGGTACTACTGGAGAAGCATGTATAGCAGGCCAAAGAGATGGTTCTGTTAGTAGGAGCCACTGAAGGTTGTAAGCAGGAAACGAACGCTGGATTTTAGGTAATTAATCTGACAGTTGTGCATAAGATAGCTCAATAAATTCAGCCTAAGAGTCTCCTATACGTCTATATCTCCTAATATAACAATATTTATGATGATATATTCTAGAGTAAGAGTGATTACCTGAGCTATAAAGAAGAGAGAAAGGGAATCCTTGTTCTTCATTGAGCATTTATTTTGTATCAAGCTCTGTGTGGTCAGTTCACTAATTGCAGGTAATTTCTAATTTTTTTATATAATCATAATAACCCTATGAAATATTGATGATAAAAGTTTTATTTATGTTCACCTTACTATATTTACTAAGGTTACAGCAGATTAACAGGTCTTAGGATCGTTTTAAAAACAAGGGTTAAAATAACAAGAACTGAATAATAACACTCAGTAGCAAAGTTTAATTTTAACTTAGATATTAAACAGTATTTCAGTTGAAATAGGGAGGCATTTAAATTTAGATAATGTTTCCTGAATCATTTTTTGGGTTAATACATCTTATACTTGTGCGCGTGCGCGCGCACACACACACACACACACACACACATACATTTACTCACCTGAAGGCCCAGACTGGACCTGAGCCTTCAGGCTGGTCTCCTTCTCTGACAGCTGTATATTATCAGGGTCTATGGGTTCCTTACTGTTTGGGTCAGAATCCTTCATGTTATTAGAATCAGACTGAGGAACATCTGAAGGTTCTTTAGTGATCTCATCCTCTTGCACAGATGTTGACCAATTCTGATCCACAAATAAAATTCTGTCTTTGGTTTCAGTATCTAGCCAGTTTAAAGAGAATCTGTTAGATACATTGCTAGAAAAACTGACAGTCATAAAACATAAGAATTCCTTTGATTCCCTCCATGTCGTGTACCTGTTTGGTGTTTGGCCTCTTGGGCATTCATTTTCATGATGTATTGCTGCCTGATCTGTTTAGCAAATCTCGCAGGGTTGTCCCATGGTATATTGAACATCTCAGAAGCTGTCCCATACATTATCTCAGAAGGCATTAGCTTTCCTTCTTCATTAACCTCAGAGAGTTTCAGGCTCTCAAAAGTAAACACTTTGAAGGCTCGTTCTACTTCATTCCAGCTCAAGACTTCTGTAAGAAAGCAGGAACTATGCTGCTAGGAATGCTCTTATTACCACATGGTACAGGGCTGTCAGAGGAGCTGTCAGGGGGTCTGTCCACTGCAATCACAAGGGAGTCACGTCATGCTGCGTGTTGACCTGACTTTAAACATAGGCTCTGCAATTTTGCAACAAATATGGATAGAACCTAATAATAAGAAAGCTGCACAATCAAGGTATAATCTATCAAGACAATGCTCACAAATTGCTTCATAGCTTAATCAGTATTAGGTGTATTAATATTAATTCACATGGACTCTTCAGGGTACCATATTTGCTGAATATGTTTAAAACTGATCATTTCTAAGCAAAAGCACCTTTACTGATGTTTAATTTGAAGTAAAAAAAAAATACTTGTGTCTGACATGCACTGTTATATTCAGTAGGTTCTATTGTTTCTTAGGGTTCAGAAAAGGCCTCTTTTCTCCCACTTGAACTGGTGTAGTACTTTCCATAATTGCTCTTCAAAGGTTATCAGCTTTCAACTGGCCCTATTCATTTGCGCATTTATTCTCTTTCAGCATTTGTTTGTCCATTCACCCACTCCCTCGCTTGCTCACTTGTTTTTGTTTTCTATATATCAGGCTTTGTTGTCATAGGTCTCTGAAATTCAAAGAAAGGATTTGCTTCTTGTGTTTTAGAAGTTCAAGGTAGAGGGGTGGGAGGTAGGTATTAACAAATAATCATAGGATTCCATGAGGAAAAGTAAAATGATTGTGGCAGATCAATGATTCTGGGGTAACCTCCACTTTTTCTCCAGTAGAAATGAGGACATAGGGAGGGTTCTTTTGAGGAAAAAATACATGAGGAAATTCAGAAGGGTGATAGGGAAAAGGTAAAAGTTACAGAATTAATAATTAAGAATTAAGGAAAGTTTGCTCAGTCATTCATTTTGCAAACATCCTTTGAGCACATATTAATTGTCAAGGATTATAGTAAAAGCTGGGACCACAGCAGTAGAGTTAACAGTGAACCCTGGATCTTCTAGAGTATCTATTCTGGTGGCTGGAAAGAGGGCAAATAGATAAGTGTATGCCATATCAGAGATGATAAGAAGGATAAAGCCACGTGAGGGGGTAAAAAGTGGTAGTGGTTAGGGAGGGGCTTCTTTTTTATATAAGGTAGTCAGAGAAAAACCCTCTGAACAATTAAGCAAAAATGTGAAGGAAGTGGGAGGGCAAGTCCTGTGACTATCTGGAAGAAAAGGGATGGAGGCAGGTGAAATAGCAAGTACAAAGATCCTGAAGCAAGGGGCTGACCAACAGGTTCAAGGAATCACAGCACCGCCAAAGTAGATTGAGTGGAGTGGAATGATGAGTGCTTGACAAGTGATGAGCTCAAAAAGTGGGTGGTAGAACAGTTTAGATTATTCTTTGAGTGACATGGGTGCCCATTAGAGAATTCTGTGTTAAGAGGGCATATTGTATACTAACATTTTGAAAGGATGATTCCAGTTATTGCATGAAGAAAAGACTGGGTGAAAAGGTGAAAGCCTGTTAAGCTATTGAAATGGTCCAAGTGAGAGGTGATGGTGGCCTGGGATGCCATGGCAGTGAGGGATGTGGGGGGACTGGTTATGGAGCAAAAGAAACAAAAAAGAATCAGGGATGACTCCAAGGTTTGGGAAGAGAATGGCTGCCATTTACTGAAATAAGGAGGACTGACTGTGAAGGGACAAATTTCAGAAAGTCAAGAGTTTGGTTTTGGATCTGTTAAGTTTGAAGTGTTGATAGGTGAGAAGAGAAGAGAAGAGGAGGAGCAAGGGTTTTGGAGGGAACACATAAGCAGGATATGTGTGACGTGGCAGCGGTAGCAACAGAGACAAGAATCCTGTGCTGTGTTTAGGACAAGTTGGAAAGAGCATGGAGTCATACCACAGACAGAAGGAGAGGTGGAGTGCGGCAGGATATAGGCAAGGGACAGACATTTTCAGGAACACCAGAACTGGGTGGTTATGTAAACAAAGTTCTCCACATACCCAGGTAGGTAGGCTCTACCCTGCTTTTCCATGAGGTAATGGTATGTATTCAAAAGATTTTGTTGTTTCTTTACCATTTTGCCTACTTAAATATCAAAGAAGAAATCATGAATAAAATATTTTATGATTTGCTTAGAGTGAGAAATGAAGCAAGTTGCTTTTCTCTTTCTTAGGGCAAATGCTTTCTTGTCAAATAAAGATATCTATAATTTCATATTCCCTCTTATAAGTAGGAATGTATCTGCTGATTGCCTCAAGTGGAAATAAAGTTGGGGTTTTTTTTTTTTAAGATTTTATTTATTTGAGAGAGAAAGAGAAAGAGAGAGCATAAGCAGGGGGAGGGGCAGAGGCACAAGCAGACTCCCCACTGAGCAGAGAACCCTATGCAGGGGTCAATCCCAGGACCCCCAGATCATGATCTCAGCCTAAGTCAGACACTTAACTGACTGAGCCACCCAGGTACCTCTGAAAATACAGTTTTTGAAGGAAATGACTGTTTCTAAAATCCCAGTGAACTCTGCAATGAGAAGCTGATTTTAGATTCTCAAAATTACCTCTCTTTCAGCAGTCCTCCAGGAATTAAACTGAGGGTTTTAGAGGGGAGGGGTTCAGGGGGTGTGTGAGCCAGGTGATGGGTATTAAGGAGGGCATGTATTACATGGAGCATTGGGTGTTATATGGAAACAATGAACCATGGAACGCTACATCAAAAACTAATGATGAGGGTAGGAGCAAGGTGGTGGAGGAGTAGGAGACCTGAATTTCATCTGGTCCCAGGAATTCAGTTAGATAGTAATCAAACCATTCTGAACACCTACAAACTCAACCGGAGATTGAAGAGAAAAAGAGCACCAATTCTAGGAACAGACAAGCGACCACTTTCTGGAAGGTAGGACATGCAGAAAAGTGAATCCGAGGCTATATATGGAAAGAGAGGCCGTGGTGGGGGGCGGGGGAGCTGGCTCCTGGCAAGCGGTAGAGCAGCAGAGCACAAAATCAGAACTTTTAGAAGTCTGCTCCACTGAGGGACATTGCTCCAGAGGCTAAGTGGCAAGTGGAGCCCTCGCAGGGACCGTGTGGTCTCAGGACCTGCAGAAACACTGGGGGTGCCTGAGTGGGTCAGAGCTCCTAGGTATCTGAGCAGGGAAGCCAGCTACAGAGACAGAGCTGAGGAGGGGGCTCTCAGCTCACGGTTACCTTAAACCGTGATCCAAGGCACAGCTGGGCTACTGCTCTTTCGGTAGGGACCCCACAAGCGGCAGATTCAGGAAGACTCACCTTCCTCCCTGGGAGGAGTAGCATGGGAGCACGCTGCAGGAATCAGCTGGGTTTGGAGACTTCAAACGGGCCCATGCGCCAGAGATAGAAACGCTCTGTCACAGTCTGGGTGAGCTCGGAGCGTGGCCAGAGACCAGGGAGACAGGAGGGATTAAATGCTTTTCTCTGAGGGTTCACTGAGGAGTGGAGCCCCAAGCTCTCGGCTCCTCTGGGTTGGAGATTGGGAGGCCGCCATTTTCATTCCCATTCTCCAAAGCTCTACGGAAAGCGTTCAGGGAACAAAAGCTTCTGAGAGCGAACCCAAGCAGATTATTTAGCCTGGTCCCTGGCAAGAGTGGTGCAATTCTGCCTCAGGCAAAGACATTTGAGAATCACTGCAACAGGTCCCTTCCCCAGAAGATCAGCAAGAACCACTAGCCAAGTCCAAGTTCACCGATTAATGAGAACAGCGGAATTCCAGAGCTACAGGAACACAGCATATAGAAATTGTGGCTTTTCCCCCATGATTCTTTAGTTTTTCAAAGTTAATTTTTTTAAATTTCTTTTTTTTCTTACTCTATTCTTATTTTTACCCTTTCCTATTTTAATGTCATTTAACTATTTATCTTATCAATACCTTTAAAAAATCTTTTAAAATATTCATTGTTATAGTCATATTCTATCCCTTCATTGTATTTAAACTTATTTTTTGTATACATGTAAGTTTTTCTTTCTTTAAAATTTTGGGATACAGGGACGCCTGGGTGGCTCAGTTGGTTGGACGACTGCTTTCAGCTCAGGTCATGATCTCGGAGTCCTGGGATCGAGTCCCGCATCAGGCTCCCAGCTCCACGGGGAGTCTGCTTCTCCCTCTGACCTTCTCCTCGCTCATGCTCTCTCTCACTGCCTCTCTTTCAAATAAATAAATAAAATCTTTAAAAAAAAAAATTTGGGATAGTTTCTACTAACAGACCAAAATATACCCTAAATCTAGCATATGGCTTTGTTCTAGTCTCCAGCCTGATCACATTGTCTCTTTTTTCTTTTTTCAACAAACTGCTTATGTTATCAATTCCTTTTTTAGAATATTTTTAAATTTTCATCTTTATAGTCACGTTCCATCCCTTGATCATGTTTACCCTTATTTTATATATATTTTTATATATGTGTGTACATGTGTGTGTATATATATATATATATTTTTTTTTTTTTTTCCCCTTTCTTCTCTCTCCTGTTTTGGGTCTCTTCTGATTTGGTTAGTGTTTATTTTCCCAGGGTTGTTGTTAACCCTTTTAGCATTTTGTTCTCTCATTCATCTATTCTTCTCTGGGCAAACGACAAGGCAGAAAAACTCACCTCAAAAAAAAAAAAAAAAGAACTAGAGGCAATACCGACAGCTAGGGACCTGATCAATATGGACATTAGTAAGATGTCAGAACTAGAGTTCAGAATGATGATTATCAAGATCCTAGCTGGGCTTGAAAAAAGCATAGAAGATACTAGAGAATCCCTTTCTGGAGAACTAAAAGAACTAAAATCTAACCAAGTTGAAATTAAAAAAGCTATTAATGAGGTGCAATAAAAAATGGAGGCTGTTACTGCTAGGATAAATGAGACAGAGGAGAGAATTAGTGATACAGAAGACCAAATGATGGAGAATAAAGAAGCTGAGAAAAAGAGAGACAGACAACTACTGGACCATGAGGGGAGAATCTGAGAGATAAGTGATACCATAAGATGAAACAATATTAGAATAATTGGGATCTCAGAAGAAGAAAGAGAGAGGGGAAGAAGGTATATTGGACCAAATTATAGCAGAGAATTTCCCTAATTTGGTGAAGGGAACAAGCATCAAAATCCAGGAGGCACAGAGAACCCCCTTCAAAATCAATAAAATAGGTCCACACCCCATCATCTAATAGTAAAACTTACAAGTCTCAGAGACAAAGAGAAAATCCTGAAAGCAGCTTGGGATAAGAGGTCTGGAGCCTACAGTGGTAGAAATATTAGATTGGCAGCAGACCTATCCACAGAGACCTGGCAGGATAGAAAGGACTGGCATGATATATTCAGAGCACTAAACAAGAAAAGTATACAGCCAAGAATACTACATCCAGCTAGGCTGTCATTGAAAATAGGAGAAATTAAAAGCTTCCAGGACAAACAAAAACTAATGACATGCTATTTGGTGACTAACATAACATAATAATAAAAAAAATTGCTTAAAAAAAAAAGAGCAGAAAATGACCTCTTCTGTGAGAAGAGGTGAACTTGAATCAACACACCCTTGGCACAACACGGCCAGGGGCTCTTTACTCTGTGCTCTTACCTGGGATAGGGATCACCATGGTTTCTGCAATGATGTCAAGGAAGGGATGTGGGGGTGGGGATCAGGGAGAAGAAAGGAAGAAGCAGAATATGCTCATCATGGAAACATGGAAAAGAAAACTCAGTGCATTAAACTGAAGACTGTTATGCATCATAGTTGTCATAATATTGCTAATGATATTACTCAAGATGAGAGAATCAAAAACCCACCTCAGCTTCTGAAAGCTCTTTCAATAATCAAAATACTTTTTACAAATAGGAGTGTCATCTTAAGAAGCACATGTAACCATAAATGAATGAGTTTAAGCTAAGGCAAAAAATGTACTCACCATTCGTACAGAAGTGCATGAGCTCATGAATTGTAGCTAGACGTTTAGTGCTGTTCCATGGTGGGGGCAGAGGGAATTTAAGGAATTTCCACAGTGGCAACTTGGACTGCATCTCCTGCTCAATTTGAACTGGGTCAAAATTCTTTTGGTCCTGATGAAAAAGAGCAACATGACAGAAGACATTAGAGTAAGCTGTCAAGTGCCTAATGCATATGGAGAAGGCAAAACCTGATACCTTCACTCTTATTATTTGGAAACAGGGGAAATCAATGGTAATTGGGGAAGACAAACTGTTGGTATTTTGCTGAAGGTCAAAAAAGCTCGTTCTCACTTTGCCAGGGGTGTCCCCTGTGCACAGAAATGATGGATTCTTCATTAGCTATGACAAACTGCCAAAGTCTCATATATATTCATCTCTCCCTTCTGAGATCCCTCTTTGGCCTCCACTAGTTTTTCACATTGGTGGATATATAAAGCAAATAACTATAAGATTTTAATGCAAATTTGGTGCACTGGTAATCAATTAAACAGTTAATTGGACCTCTATAATTAGACAAGTTTTCTTTGCTCCTGCATGCACCTCTATTTCCTGAGGTCTCACTTTGCAAGCAGGGATCCATCTTGAATATTATTTTTAATAACATGGGTAAAACTATCTAACTGCAATTTCTTCAATGGATAATTACAAATGGGCTTTCTTGGATCACTTCTCCTTGGGGTAGCCCAATTATTATTACCTTTAGAGCATACTTCTTGTGGGCATATGCATCATGATAGTCCAATAGGAGAGGACCTTTGGGCACTGCTTTGCTTTCATTTTCTTCTTCAGATAAGAATATTTCATGGAGATTCTATTCAAATTGAAATACAGTGACTTAAAAAGAGAATCCATACTTTTTCAAAGCATGCAAGTTCTTTGGATATCTCATGCCATCTGACCTTTTTCTCCCTCTCTGTGAGACAGAGAGAGGGCAGGATGGACACTATGTGAGCTGCAATTCTGTGGTCCAGCCCATCTGCTCTAGGAGGTGGCTGCACCAGACTGGGCGGGGCAAGGTCTTCTTCAGTTGCCACAACCTGTTCAAATAAGCAGGTGAGAGTCAATTTAGTGGTCAGCTCTTTACTGATACTCACGGATTTCCATTGCTCTTACTAAAAACAAGGCAGTTTCTACCAATAACATCCAATGATTACATAAAGTGGCAGTGATTATCAAAATAAAAAAGGAAAAGTTTACAATGCATCCATTAAAGTAGATATAATTTTAATGTGTACATTAGAATAGATAACACAAAACACAAATGGCAAACAGGGAAATTCATTATAACAGAAATCAAAATACCAATATGAGAAATTTTTTCCTACTGATTTGCTCTTTCTCTTAAAGCACTGGAAATCACTTATACCTTTGGATTCGGTAAGTATTTATTAAGTGCCTATCATATGCCAAGCACTATATGAGGCATATTTTAATACATTACCTCATTTAAGCAATACAGCAACATTATGGAGTAGATATTATCTTAATTTTACAGGGGAAGAGTTAGGGTGACTGAAGTTAGTGACTGGTGCAAGTCCAAGGCTACTGAGTGGGGTTCAGGTTAAGTCCTCATTCTTTCTTCAAGGGAGTGATAGATGGTGAGATCAGTATGGGGAAATAATCTCCTTTATATGGGGAAACAGAGGTCTAGAAAGATTACGTGGCTTGTTCAATTTTACCTGGCAAACAAAAAAAGTTGAAATGTAATCAAGGTAGACACCTAATTTATAGCTTTTCTCTTCACTTTAAGTCCTGCAATCATTCTCTGTGATTTCATATCCTTTTACAGGGTTTCTCAACCTTAGAACTTAAGACATTTTGAATTAGACAGTTATATGTTGTGGGTTCTCTTCTGTGCAATGGAGAATCTTTAGCAGTATCCCTGGCCTCAAACCATTTCATGCCAGTATCTCCCCTCCAATTGTGTCAAGCAAAAATATCTCCAGACATTGCCAGATGTCCCCTGGGAGGAAAAATCAGCTGCTATTGAAAACCACTGCTATAGATGGCTAACAAAATAGTCTCCCATCCTTTACCCTTTGTCAACTCCTTACTTTCAAAAGAGCCACTCATATCTCCACTATCTCCGATCATCTCTTGGACCTACTCCAATCACAAAAGACCACTCAAAACTGTTCTACCTCTGAAACGTTCAACTCTAATAGCCTGTCTCGAAAAAACCTATCTCATTCCTCTTATATTTTAATTTTTTCCTTCCCATTATTAAGCATTTTTTCAATCAACATGATCTACTATCAGTTGCCTTCTATGGGTCAGGCAATAAGGTTACCAGCTGATGCTTGTAATACAGCAGGTGGTTAATAAGCATTTGTTGCTTTGAATTGAGTTGAATAAAATAATAAAGACCAAGATAAAATGATACCGCAAGCTCTACAGGGCTTTTCAGCTTTTATGAATTTATTGATATAATAAAACTACTGGCCTCCTAGAAACCTTATGCGATAATGAAAGGTAACAGTGAGTGTGCTTATCTAATCAGTTAGAAAACTAAAGCAGACATAAAAATGTATAGTGAAGGTAAAAGTGATGATAGAATCTGAACAGGACTTTAAAATAAACATTTGAAAATTCAGAGACATAAAGGAATATGTCATATTCATGCAATAAAGACAATGACAGGCAGTTGTAAAAAGAAATTGGAGAATTTATAAATTAAATACAATCTATTTTTGAGAAAAAACTTCATTAGCAGACTGGACTCCAGAGAAGAATGAATTAATTGGGAGTTAAGCTGGAATTCCCCAAAAGATAAAATTGATAGAAAATGTAAAAGACAAGGAGGAAAAACCAGAAGTTCCACCATCCATCTAATAAAAGGATAAATCAATAGAAAAAATAATGTTTGAGGCTATGTTTAAAGCAGCAAATACAGATTCAGTGTCTGCGGTGGGTTACATGTGGTTATGGTATGCTGGGCATACTGCAGTGAAAAGATTAGGATTAAGTCCCTACTTGTGTGGAGCTTCTATTTTAGTGAGAAGGGGAAGGTAAGACACAAAGCAAATTAATTATTTTAAGAGGAGTGGTTGTTGATAAGAAAATAAAACCACAGTGATATGGTAAAGAACATTCTGTGTTGTCAAGGGTTTCCTTTGGATCAGGTGGGAGAAAGGCTAAGGAATACCATTTCCATTGGGCACTGAATGAAAAGGAGTATCCTCCAGGCAGACATGGGGGTGAAAATTTTTCTAGGAAAAGAAGTTGGAGTAAAAAGCTACAGTGGAATTAAGTAGTGTAGTTGAGGAAAACCCAGAAAGCCTATGTAGATGAAGAGTAGTAAGTGTATGTGTTATGTGTGTGTGTGTTGAGGGAGGCAGGAGATGAGATGACAGATTGACAGATCAGCCCAGACCCATATTTTTAGGGTCTTCCAATGTAAGGAATTTTGATTTTATTCAGAATGTAATCGGAAACCAGATTATAATCCTTTAGATTGTTAGTGACAATGATAAAACAAAGCCCTACCTGGACATAGCCTTGTGTTATGAATTATAAAGAGAAAATTCTAATAGCTTCCAGAAAGAAAAAACAGATTATCTGCAAAGAAAAAAGTGTCAGATTGACATGAGATTTCTCAGCAATATTAGAAGAAAGAAGACAACAACGCAATGCCTTCGAAATACTTTTCCACTTAAGACTGACTAGGTTCTAAGGCAGTTTCTGACACTCACTACTCGGACAAGTTACTTAACCTTTTTATGCCTCGTTTTCCCTTATTTGTAAAAGAGGGAACAAAAATAGTTTCTGCATCACAGCATTGTCCTAAGGATTAAGTGAATTAGTTTATAACAACTCTTCTCAAACACAAACAGAAAACTCACGAGAATTGACCACATACCTCAGGTCCCATGGAAAGCTCAGGAAATTTATGAAGACCATGTTTACTGACCATAATGCAATAAAACTAGAAACTGACAATAAACAATAGAAATGAAAATAAAATATTTAGAACTGAATAGACTGAAAGCATCAGGATGCAGCCAAAGAAATACTCAAAAGGAAATGTATAGCCTTAAGCAAAAAGCCTGAAAGTAAATGAGGTAAGCTTTTGATACAAATAAAATGCAAAATGAACTCAAAGAAATCAGAAAGAAGGAAATAATAAAGATAAATGAGGAAATTAGTTAAACATAAAGTAGAAAGTGTTGACCAATGAAATATAATGCTAGTTCTTTGAAAAGACTGATACAGTAGATATACCATTGACAGCCATGATCAAGAAGAGAGAGGGGAAAAATAAGTAATATTAGTCATAGAGAAGGAGCATTATTAGATGCCAAACAAATTTTAAAAGTCATGTAAGTGAATAAAGAACTTTATATGATATTGAAAACACAAATAAAATGGCCATATTTATTAAAAAATACTAATGACTAAAATTGACCTCAGAAAGAGAAAAATCTGATTAAACCTACAACCATAAAGGAAATTTTATCAGATGAGATCAGGCGCGTTCAGAGTGGTATGGCTGTAGACAAGGAAATTTTAAAGGAAAAGACTATTAACCACCCATCCCCTTGTCTACCTCCTCTTTCTTGTCCATTAAAATGACACTAGACACAGATAGTTTAAAGGATACATCTCCCGAAACTTCAGGGAATATGAGAGCAATAGCAAAAGAAAGAGCATAGCAAAAGAAAGGGGATTAAAGTAGATGATCAAAGTAAACTTTGGTTTTACTTAAAGTGTTCTATAATCTTTGTAAAGGAAAATACACTCAGGGATTTTGTGTGTAGTTTAAAATAGCTAACACCAAAGCAAAGAGAGATGAAATGATGGATTCAAGGTTACCCAGCTGGGAAAGACACCACGGCATGTACCCACCTACCTGTTCCAGCATACAATGCAGTATTAGGGGCACAGAGATGAATTCTTCTGGAATCGGATTCAGCAAGTCATTGTAATATCTCATGTCTACTTCAGTTGTTAAGACAAAAGCCACTGTAAAATATATAATATATCACTGCTCAGTTAAGATGTGTTCTCCATTTCTTCCACCAAAATTATATCCATAAATTCAAACTGCCACCGTGCACTAAAAAAGTGGGATGTATAGGTAGAGGGATGTCTGAAGGCAAGTTGGAGGACAGTCAATAGTCTTTGACGCACCAGCTCACGGTGTTGGTCTTCGGGTTTCATACTTGCCTGATGGGGGCGCTTGTGGTTCCTCATTCTGTGCTTTCTTCTTGCCTGGGGTTGGAGCAACAGGTTGTGATGCCTAAAAGTAGAAGAATTCAAAAGAGATGACTGAGATATTCAGCTGAGAGATGCTTTCGTCAGATGCTGGTATGATGGGGTCTGACAGGATTCTGAGATGATATGATGTTCACACCACAAAATCATTGGCTAATATTAGGAACAAACAAAAGGGTTTTGTCTGACAAAGGGAAGAAATTAATGAGTATAGACAGTTTTTAGTTTTCCCTAACAGAGCCCATTGAGCAACTGCCAGGACAGGGAAATCGGGCACCGGTCCCTGGGTGACTCAGAATCACACCATTCCCCCTCTTCGGGTCCTTCAGTGGTTCCCCATCACTTTCCAGGTACAACCCAAACTCTTTAACGCAGGACCAAAGCACATCTGCTTCTGTTCTCCAGTGGGAGTTCATGTTGTTTTTCTTCATTTTGTACTACCACCTGGAGCACAGACTTATCCTATAGTCCTGGCTTGTGCCCTAACACTTCTCTCCTTTGACCCCATGTTTGTGTATGTCACCTTTGCCTGTTTCTTGAGGATGCCCTCTGTCCCTTTGTCCACTAGGCATTCCTGTAGGCAGTTCACACCCAGCCTTCGCCACATGATTTACCCTGCTGGGTGAGGATCTCCCGACAGCTCCCTCTCTCCCGCTGCTCCTCTCCAGGTCAGGTTAGATGCCATGTTTTAGAGTTTCTACTGCAGCCCAAGCTGACTCTTCTCACCATGCTATGTTGAAACCACTGTTGATATGACTGCCATCCTCTTTAAAAGTTAACCTCAATGAGGGGCACGGGGAGGGGGAGACTTGTTCATCATTGGCAGCACCTTGTGCAAGGCTAGCACATGGTAGGTGCTAAATAAACACCATGGTTAATTTAGCAATAGCCTGCCCCTTGTTCCAAGTGTTATTTATTGTGCCGTGGGCTGAAAGTGGCTTCCAGTGTCAGCTCTCCATATGGCAAGTAGTTAGGGGGCTTCATAAAGCCCCCTAAAGGACCACTTAGGTGTCCTTTAATGCTGTGCCTGGCGGCCTCTCCCTGTTCCCACCCTCACCACTTAAATTCCAGCAGGAAGTATTTCCTTCCTACAAGTATTTATGTAGTTTTTTCCTTCGTGTGTTTTACAAACGTGAGAATCACTTTGTTCAGTTGATCATGCAGCCCACTGAAGACACTGCAGAATGCGCCTACCTCAGTAATTGACGTGGCTTCCAAGATAGGTTTCTCATTAACCACTTGTGGGACATTGATAAGCTGCATGCTTTCCAAATAGTGTTGGTGCTGCCTTTTCCAGTCCAGGGTGTCATACATCAAACAGGCAATATTTTCAAAAATATCAGTACCCAATTCCAGCTATAGGGGAGAGAATTAATAACAGTTAGTTACTAGTGTTTTGTTGCTGGAATCAGGTGTATGGTTCATTTCTCTCTTAACAGCTAAACCAACCATGCACTTCCCCAAATCATGGAATCTCAGCCATGGAGAGTGAATCTTCATTTATCGAACCCTTCTTGACCATCTTGTTCACCACAATGCAGACTGCTCCCTTTGGAGGGTCATAGGGCTGCATGATACTCTTAGAGTCTAATGAATGCTTCAACTAAGTGAAAAACACCCTGTCCACTAATTTCAGCAACATGGCCTATATTCTGATGTCTCAATTTCTAAAACAACATATTAGGTAACTTCAATACCTCTTCTGCGCCATCAGAGGAAAAAAAAAAAAACAAAGAAATAAGTCTACTGCTTTTGTATCTAATATCCACAAGTTTTACTGTCTAGCAAGCAAGTTGTAGATCAGATACCCCTATTACCTGGGCTTTCATTTCCAGAACTGGAAAAGTACTGCTATCACTAGGTTTCTCTGCCTGAAAGCAAGGAAGGGTTAAGTAGGTTTATCTTAGATCTGTGCTACCGAGGTAAGGTAGGATTAGACAGCTTCTTGGGAGGCCAGTGAATCACAGTCTGGCAGGAGTCCAGGGAGGTGCTGAGCTCTGCCCATCTTCAAGGCACAGCTGCCAGTCTGGGCTTCATGTGCCTACCCTAGGACTGAGTATTCTTCTGTTAATTTTCAACCTGTTAGTCATCTGCCTAATTTCTGGCACAGAAACAAGTTTTTGTTTGTTATTTATAAGAAATATGGTAGGACTTCTGCCCCTTTTGATCCCTTAGCTTAACTAGTTTATTCATTTTTAAATCAAAGAGCAAATCACATGCTAAAAGCCAGAAAATTATTTCAGCAACCAAGGTCTTAACTTGAGATGTTGCAGATGTCTTACATGAGCAGTTAGCACTTCTTGATGGGCATTTATTTGATGTAAAGCTTTCGTTACCTTGGTTCAGCAGAAATATAGCCTGCTTGTCTGCAGACAAAGGTACTAATGCTTTCCTTCTTCCAGAGAGTAAGAGGACTCCTTGGCTGGCTTCTGCTTTGGATATGAGGCCATTACCAACTTCTAAATACAGCTGAGTGTGTGACATCATGTATCCACACCACGTATTTAGTCTATTTCTATGAAAAGTAGATTTATTACTTTTATGTTTCTTAGGTGATCTGAACTTCAAGGTGAACTTTGTTCCTCAATATGAAATCCAGTGGCCTTTCTTTTCAAACCCAACTCCATGACTGAACTGTTTGCAAGGCTCTCTTTCCCTATCGTTCTCAATTCTGGGTTGTTCACCCACAACGCATACCTTATAGAGGCATGCTTGGGCTCTTAAAAAAAAAAAAATTACTGCAATTGGACCCAGACCACAGCTCTAGCATGAAGAAGATATTTGATAAATACTTGCAGATTGGCTGATAGAAGATCAGTGTGTCCAGCTGGGCAGCACAGCTATAAATGGCTCCCCAGATGACTGAATGTTTTCATTCCTGCCTGTTACTTTCATGGCCCAACTAGATGCCCTTGATGGTAACTTTTTAGTTTGGAGGTCAGGAATGTTCTACCATACCTAGTATTTCAACTGAGATGATAAAATTTTTTCAACATAAAATTTTCTGAACTTTAATTGCCATTTAAACTCTTCCACTCTATATTTAAAAAAGTAAAATAGTCAATTCACTTTCTTTAAAAAAAGGAGTGATTAAAATCTTTCAATGAACACAAAATTGTGGATACTGGAGGAGGAAGCAGGTTGCTGGGAATGGTGCTGGGTCTTTTGTGGTGTTATGACATCTATGTACTGAAGGTGCAATGGAATGTGCTCTACCTTGGGCCCACCACATTTCAGCTCTTGTCAGTCCATGCCTTGCGGGGAGGTGGTGGGGAGAGCGGTAAATAAAATACAAAGAAGAGAGCCCTAGCTAGTGCAAGAGAAAAAGATACGTGGCCTGACAGTGCCTTCGATGACTCTTTTCATTGCTTCCTCTAAATTATGGCTCAGGAATTATATGGCTGCGATCTCTTATGCTCTATTGAACCAAAAACATATGCAAGTTCTTGAGACTGTATGGTGTGAAACAGTAAAGGACAGAAAGTAATGCCTTTTTTTCTGAACTCAGGTTTGGGAGGCAGAAGAGTGAAAGACAAAGCAGGGAAGATGAAGATATCCAGATGAAAGTGTGGAAAGAGGCCAAGCCAAGGGAGTTTGGAGTAACCAGTTTTTGCTTAGAACAAGCTCTGCCTTGGGCCATGGCTTCATGTTTGGTTTCTTTTCCACGTATACGTCAAGGCCAGTATTTATTCTTACTATTGGCAAGGCGTCAGGCTTCAGTGTTCTGTTTCTACGTAGTGACATCTAATGCTTTATGTTGACAGTCTTAATAACTTGAAGTGATCTGTATATTGTTACTTATTCAAATCCTGCCTATCTTTCAAAGTTCAAATCTGGGTCTCCCTCTCCTCAGAGTTTTCCTTAGTTCACCATGTGCACATCCACCTCAAGGTCATCCAGTCAGGGGCTCTGGTCATGAGAAATGTTCACGCTCTCACTCTGGAGCCTCTGGTTGTTGGAATGGGGGGCGTCAACCAGAAAGAAACCTGCGAAGTTCTGTGTAACAGGGAATGCCTGGATATCTACCATAACATCCATGAGGAGTTGTCACTCAATCTTCTTTTTAAAAACACCCTCATGTATCAAACATTTGCTATTACTTTGCGATGCATCCCATTTCTTCTTTTTCTGAATTAGTAGGACATTTAGAGTATGTTTCACATAACTGAGCACATAGGTGTATGGCATCTTCCACATCACTTCTCTGTTTCATGGTTTTAGTCATGCCCCTCTGTAAGATCCACGGTAGCAGAGACCAGTAAATGTTCTCAGAAAATGCCTGTTAAGTGTTGGGGTGGGGCCAAGTCATCCTATTAGATAGACCTTGTCGACCAAATACATTAACAATGCAATTTTAGCAATAAAATTAAGGACCCAGGAAAAACAATATTTTGAACTGATATATTAAAAAGAGAAAGACAATGTAATTTGAAAAACTGTAAAATTTATATTTTCATAATTAACAATGTTATATATTGTTGACTACTTGATTACTGCCAAGAATATGAAGTATGAATCAAAGCCACATGCCCCAAATAAAAGAATTACCATCCTTCGTTTCCATCTCCATCTTATGTTTTGCCGTTAGTTCTTACACTAAAAGCTAAAGAACCAGGCTATAACCATCACTGGGCATTCAGTGTTATCACTGTCTTGAAGAAAAGGAGTCTAGCACAAACCTATGTATATAGTCAGTGCTTAATGAATGTTTGTGGAAAGAATGAAGATGATAAATGATAAATGAACCACACTACCACATGTCCCAAACACTCTCACAAGACCATGTACTAACCATCATCTCGTTGTCTGCCCAGTCAGAAGGAAAGTTATCTGCCTTGACCATGTATTCAAGACGAGCAACATCAAAGAGATTTGTTTCAGGTTTCTCATTATTCAGGATTGGTTCCAGGTACTTCCAGAAAATTTCAAGTTCTCTTATGGCCTTCTCTTTCTTCAGTTTCTCAGCCTCTATGTCTAATTATAACATGTTAATAAAACATAATGAGAATGTTGAATTCTTCCCACTGTAAGTGTACATGGTGAGGTATATGCATTGTAAGATATCTGTGCAGTACCAGAAAAGGCAAATAAAGAAACATAATTTTGAGAAGGTTTGAACTTGGGTTATACAATTATGAAACTGGAGGATTTTTCTTCCAAAACTGATTATCAAACATGAGCTTATTTCATGCCTTCTTTTTACACTTGAAGACCAGAAACGTTATGATAAGGTCACACACTTGCAGAGCTAAACATGTTTGATATTTCCATCATCCTTAGATGGCATCTATGTGGGAGCAGTTCTTCTGCCAGACAGCTTTTTGACCATCTCAGTGTGTTTGCTTCATAACTGGTTAGAAATGCTGTTGATCCAGTTCTCCTTCCCCCATGGCAAAAAATAGACCGGATCAATGACTGATGCTTTAGTCAACCTTGGGTCACATTTGAATAGCTACAGACTTCTCTGGACATTTGTGCTCTGAATAAAATCATGACAGATCCCCATAAATTTACACATGAAATTTTGCCTAAGATATTAGTTGGTTCTACTACTAACACCTCAGGATTCTATTACAAAGTCTATTTTTCTGTGATTTTATTTCTATATGTTAAATAATTTTTTTGATGTTCTTTCCCAGTTTTATTGAGAAATAACCAACAAACATTATTGTATAAGTTTAAGGCATATAGCATGATGGTTTGATTCACATATATTGTGAAACGATTATCATAATAGGTTCAGCAAAAACCCACATTTCATATAGATAGAATGAAAAGAAAGAAAAAGAAATTTCTCTTTGTGATAAAAACTCTTAGGAATTACCTTCTTAACAACTTTCTTATATATCATACAGCAGTGTTAACCATAGTCATCATGTTGTACATTACATCCCTAGTAATTATTTATATTATAACTAGAATTTTGTACTTTTTGACCACCTCCCTCCAATTTTCTCTTCTCCCACCCTCTGCCTCTGATAACCATGTCTGAGCTTTTTTCCTCTGAGTTTGGCGTTTTTTTGTTTTTTTAATTTTTTTATTAACATATAATTATTATTAGCTCCAGGGGTACAGGTCTGTGAATCGCCAAGTTTACACACTCCACAGCACTCACCATAGCACACACCTTCCCAATGTCCATAACCCCACCACCCTCTCCCTCCCCCCTCCCCCCAGCAACCTTCTGTTTTGCCAGATTGAGAGTCTCTTCTGGTTTGTCTCCCTCCCGATCCCATCTTTTCATTTATCCTTTTCCTACCCCCCAAACCCCCCACAGTGTCTCTCAACTTCCTCATATCAGGGAGATCATATGATAATTATCTTTCTCTGATTGACTTATTTCGCTTAGCGTAATACCCTCTAGTTCCATCCACATTGTCTCAAATGGCAAGGTTATTTTTTACAGAGAGGCTATGCACTTACGGAACATTTTTTCACTGGCTTCAATAGTAAGTTATTTAATGTTACAGCTATCCTTTGAGATAGTCAGGAGCAGCTGGGTCTGGATCTCAACTGTTTTACTTAATAACTGCATCTAGGCTGAGACTCCTTTTGGTAAAATCGAAGAAACAGATCTTCCTTGACTTAAGAGTGGGGATAGAGTTATCCCAATAAATGCATTGTAAATGGAACATTTGAAAGTGACATAATACACCTAACCTAGCCTACCTTAAACATGCTCAGAATACTTACCTTAGCCTGCAGTTGGGCAGAATCATCTAACACAAAGCCTGTTTTATAATAAAGGGTTGCCTATCTCCTGTAGTTTATCAAACACTGTACTAAAAGTGAGCAATACAATGGCTATGGGGGTACAGAATGTTGCCGGTGTATTGGTAATTTTCCCTTGGGATCACGTGGATGACTGGGAGCTGCCACCAGCCAGAACTGCAAGTGAGCATGTTGTTAGTCTGAGGGAAAAAGCAAAATTCAAACTTCAAAGTATCGTTTTTACTTAACGCGTATTTGTTTCACACCAAAGTGGGAAAGCTAAGTCCAACCATCATGAGTTGGGGACCGTCTGTAATAAAACACACTTCCGGGGGTGGTAGTGGAGACTACATAAATTGATGCACTTAGAGCCCTTAGCACTAAGCCTAGCCCAAGGCATCTGCCCAGTCAATGGTAGTTTTTACTGTCATCAGTGGTAGTAATTTCTAACTTGGAAGAGCAAATTTTTTAAAAAAGATTTTATTTGAGAGAGAGAGAGAAAGAGCACACATGAGGAGAAGGAGCAGAAGGAGAAGCAGACTCCTGGCTGAGCCAAGAACCCAAGTGGGCTCGATCCCAGAATCCTGGGATCATGACCTGAGCCAAAGGCTGGTACTTAACCGACTGAGCCACCCAGGTGCCCCCTGGAACAGCAAATTCTTAAAATGCAGTGTTTTAGACATTGGCATGTGGTTGTATAGATTACAAAACACTGTGCAAATGACATTAATAAGTAACAATGAAAGGAACAGCGTACAGCAGAAAATCTTGGACTTGCAGGTCACACAGGCTTACACCAAATCCTTGTTCTGTCACCTAAAGTATAGAGTAACTTTTAGTTCCCCTCCCACAGTGGCATTCTAGCATAACTCCCTTAGATGAAGCCCTGAATGGCTGAATGGTAGCGTGGACGGGGCTTCAACCCACAATGTCCTAGTCTAAAGCTCGGAAGATAGAGTGCCCTCTCTGATTTATCACAATAAGCCGGAAGCAGAGCAGAGCAAGAATCCAAGGCTATGACCTCCCTTGGGCCATATGGTGACTTCTGGAAGAACACATTATCTACAGTTGATCTATCCAGCCTACACATTAGGTAAAAGTTATCGGTTAAATGTTCCTGAGAAAGGTAGTCAGATAACCAACCAAGTCTTGTGACTCACAGTCCGTGTTCTCTGGGGCTACACAGGGATATAAACAGAGTATGATTTTAATTTGCAGAATTTACAGCACCTGGCTCGCACAAGCAGAATAAAGAACAAATCAAAATCTTAAAAGGATGTAATAACGAAGGCATTGTAGGACTCTTTCTTGGACAGAAAATTCTATTTGTACTTTACAGACAGTGGAGAATACTGAAGGAAGGATTCAGTGAGTTGTGTAGCAGACTGCATACCTTCTGGCTGAAGAAGAACTTCCTGCTGCTGGCTAAGTGTTGCCAGGTGTGTCTGCAAAGGTTCATAATTCTCTGAAGATATTTTAATCACGCTGCTTATGGGAATGCCAAGCTCAGTCATAATCGCGAATAGCTGAGGATTGTTGAAGCCCACGACTATAATGTAATGCTGGGCACCATCATCTGGCTCATCGTCTGTTCAAAATACCATAAAGGAGAGGGGCCATCATTTTAAAAGAGAACAGGTTGCACCCAGCCAGTTCGATGGCTACATACATTATGCATGCATTTATAATGCCTCTGGCTCACCAGAAACAGTCCAGTTGGCTGCAGTGCAGGTCTGTGGACTGTTTTCCATTATTACCCTTCCAGTAAGAAGGCTGTGCCCATTTTACAAAATATTAAGTCACTTTTGTAAATGAGATAGAGTCATGATAGAAGGACAACCATACATGGGGCCCGCACTCACAGAAAATGTGTGTTGGGTTTTTGCAAAAAGAAAAAGGCTTAGGTTATAATTTTTTTTTTTTTTGGTTCAGTCTCTTTTGAGCCACATATGGCTTTACTCCTGAATTACGAGTAGCTGTAGCTTTTTGTGGTATTTTATAAGTAGAGGTGTTTACAGGAGAGGGAAGTATCGAATATGGACGTGCCCCTACAAGAGTATTCTGTGTATTTACGTCAATAGATGTGAATGCTGAGTGTGGGTTACAGAGCAGTGATATAGTTCTTGCATTAAAATTTTTAAGATATATATTGTGTACTTTCCCAACATTTTTTTCCCCTCTGCTTAGCCCTGGCTACAGTTTTTACTAATGTTAAAACAGGACTTTCTCCTAGACTCTGAGATTCCGAGAGGTAAAAAAACCTGTACTTTCATAGTCATGCTGGATAGTACATGAAAACGTTAAATTCCATAATAGCCCATTAAGATGAATTTACAAATAAGGCGATATGCACAAACTTTTCATTTTTAAGTGATAATTTTTCTTCTATCCCTAAACAAATCTGTGTTGATATTGGGAATGTTGATATTGGAAATGATAATATCATGGCTTCTAAGTCTTGTGGCTTTAGAGCAGAGCTACGGCAGGGGAGTTGAAGCGACAAGGGGTGTGAAGGCCTGCCATCTCATTTAAGTGGGATACAAATAATAATAGGAAGCTCCATTTGGGTTCAAGGGTAGGTGGCAATGAATTACTCACAGGTGGCACAGGTCAAACCAATTTTATATCAATAATCAAAAATGAAAGGAAATTCCAGTTGCTCTAAGAGAAGCTAATAGTGGGAGAAGTTGAGGTCAGGTCAGGAAGCGGTGTGCTCTGTGTGAGTCCCAAATTAACTGGTCTCATTTTATCATCACTGTATTTCACTCATTACAATAATCATTTTCTAGTTGGCCTCATAATTATGCCTGACTTTTTAAAATGTTCTGAACAAGGTAGTAAACTGCCTGGTGGCACAGTCAGCTCTTGATTTTTTACTTCATTTGCATTATGAAAACATCCCCACAGCAAGACACAAGCTAAATGAATATTTACTGAAAACATAAATGAACTGCAAAAAGCAATATTTTCCTATTAGGATATCACGAGTGATATGTGATTTCTGGTTTTAGAAAGAGCGAAAGTGATAAGCCTGGGAAAGATCAAGCATCATTATTGGAATGTTTTCTCAAGTTACTTTGTAGATTGGAAAGCAGGAAGTGAAAGGTGACCCACAGGAGGAGCATGATACTGACCTATGTAGTGTTTAGTGTCATCGTCTTCTCCCCTCCGTTTTAACTGCGTGGTCTTTTTCACTGTTGTGTTTGCCTCAGGCTGATCTTTTCCCTTTCCTTTGGCAACCTTTACACCTGAGGTCTTCTTCTCCTTGGGAGGTTTTGCTTTCCCTTTATCCTTTTCTATCTTGAGTCTATCTTCTATTACCTGGAAAGAAAGAATACTTTTTCTCCAAATCATATGGTGTGCAAACAAAAGCTTTTCTACTATTGGTGAATTAATTCTTTATTTCATTCAATTGCTTGTTTACTCATTTACTTTGTGGGTAGTCATTCTTCAAGCCAGGATAGTGGAGATCCCAGGTTGGGCTGGACTTGTGATAAGGCACATCTACACATGAGGGCTATGGGGTAGGTGATAGGAGACTTTTTACACAAGTGGCTTTCTAGAAGAAAATTCATCCAAAGGGAGAGTCAAGCATAGGCCTATAAACTACCTCAATTTGGGGGGGCAGGGTGAGTGGGGGATTCTGAGTACCTCATGATGGAACTTGGGTTTAGCTTGCAGCCTAACCCTGAGGAGTCTTGTATGAGTGTAAGAGAGAGGTTGGCTTTTCCATGAAAAACAAAACAAAAGTTAAAAAAAAAAATGGTGCAGCCACTCTCAAAAACAGTATGGAGGTTCTTAAAAAAGTTAAAAATAGAGCTACCCCACAATCCAGCAATTACACTAGGAGGTATTTACCCAAAGGATACAAACATAGTGATTCAAAGGGGCACATGCACCCCAGTGTTTATAGCAGCAATGTCCACAATAGCCAAACTATGTAAAGATGGAAAAACCCCAGATGTTCATCAACAGATGAATGGATAAAGAAGAGGATACACACACACACATTTAATTAATAATATGTGTGTATGTGTGTGTGTGTGTGTGTATCCCTCCCTCTATACTATATACCTCTCTTTATATATACAGATATATATATATATATATGTGTGTGTGTGTATATATATATATATATATATATATATGAATATTACTTAGCCATCAAAAGAATGAAATCTTGCCATTTGCAATGACATGGATGGAACTAGACTGTACTATGCTAAATAAAATAAGTCATTCAAAGAAAGACAAATACCATATGATTTTACTCATATATGGAATTAAAAAAAACAAATCAGATAAACATGGGGAAGGGAAGGAAAAATAAAATAAGATGAAAATTAAGAGACAGGCAACCATAAGAGATGCTGAACTCTAGGAAACAAATTGAGGGTTGCTAGAAGGGAGATGGCTGGGAAGAAGGGGTAATTGGGTGATGGGCACTAAGGAGGGCACTTCATGTAATGAGCACTGGGTGTTACATGCAACTGATGAATCACTAAATTCTACCTCTGAAACTAATGTAAAAATTAAAAAACCCAGAAAGAATAGTTTTCTCTAAAATCTTCTTGATAAAGTTTTTCAAAGTTTAAGTATTATATTAATAAGTTTTAAAGGTTAATAGATTCTTTGGGGAACCTAGCACCAAGAAATTATTTTTATTACAATGCCAGTTAAAAATGTATAGACAACTCAATGGTGGCTCTTTGATACACTGAAAGATGGGATCAACATGAAACATCAGTGGGCAGAGCAAACTCTTTACACAATGTTCTGGAGCATATTTGGACTGCCATATACCATGTAAAGACCCAATTTTCCCATCATTTTTTTCTTTTCACACAATTGTGAAAAGCTTTGTGCCTTATTTCATAATGTAATTACACTTTCAATGCATTTGTTTAGAAATACAAATAGGTTGTGTTCATTAAAATTCTGTGTCAGTACTGGATCATAAAGTGGCCATACATAAGATCTGGAATATGCTGATATTATTTGGTTTTTCCATACTCTACACAATTGGAGCAACAAAATAAAAAAAAATATGTAGTAACATCTGGGCTCTGTATTTTCCAGAGATCAAGAAATCAAATTTGAAAAATTACATTATAATACATTAAAGACAAGAGTAGAAGATACGTTGCTTTGACACCCAGCTAACAGAATGAAGCACAGAAAAGGAGAGAGGTAATCCTCTACTCCATGTATCTTCTAGATGTTGAGGGCTCCAGAAAGAGTTTGGCTTTGGCTTTGGCACCTAGAAGTGTCAGAGGTAACTATGGATTATCCACGAGGGCCTAGTGCCTGGGGTGGGGAAACTCTGTCTCCACTGCCCCAGCGGAAAGCATCAGGGGAAGGCTGCCGATGTCATTACTAGCCTTGGGTGGAGGCAGCAAGATGTGCACAAGGTAAGGTGCAAAGGTCTGAAAAGCTCCAGCATTTCTTTCTGCACCAGACATGAACTCATGCATAAACTACAGCTGGGTTTATCCCCTTGAGCTCCTAGCCTTCTGGGGAAGAAAGAGGCAAAAAGCACACCCCAAACAGGCAAAAATACATGACTTTTATGAAGGCTAAAACCCAATGAGAGGCACACAACTGAGGAAACCTCTCTAATAAGTTAGTGATGGAGGGCTTCTCTGAGGAGGTGACATTTGAGTGAAGATCTGGAAGATGAGGAATCATCCCTGGGAGAAACAAGAAAAGAAAAAGTGTGGCACAAAGGCCCTGAGTCATAAAGGAGAAAGAGGTATGCTCAAGAGTGAGGATAGCAGAAGAGTGGGCAAGGAAAGAGTAGCCCAAGCTTAGGTGGGGGAGGCAGGACATGACCCACATCTTGGGAGATGGCTTCAGGGGGACTAAAGCCCTTGAGGAGGTAAGATGGGCACAGATCTAGAGAATGTGTCCATTTCCTTTGCTAGGAGGAAAGGCCGTTTCTCAGTTTAGTAAGAGCAGCAAGAAGGGGGCGTGTCTGGGTGTGGGTTTAAGAAAGAGAGAGGTATTCATGGTGTTAAGGGAATGTTTCAATTTTTTTCAAGTGAAGGATTGAGGCACAGTTATTGGCCAAGGACAGGCAGGTACGAGGTAAGAGGTTTTGAACAGGGATGGTAACGTGAGTCATGTCAGAAAGTGGGACGGCAAGCTTAGTGAAGAAATATGGTAGAACTCTCTGCCAGTGTTGAGAGCTTATTGGAAATTTTGAGATTGTTAATTTAAAATGAAACCAGAGTACAAATCAATGCCCCTGAGTCCAGTTAGCTCGGAGGCATTGGCAAGACTCACATAGGCGCTCAGGCAGCCACACTTGGATCATGGTAAATCCACTAAAGTGGAACACTCCCATGTAGCTCCTTGGTGGAGAGCTAGCCTTGCCACAGAGAAGTCCTAACTCTGCCATCAAAAGCTCCCAGAAACTTCCACAACTGTGATTTTAAATAAAATCTCAAAGTGACCTTTAGAATCGAAAGGGAGAAACCATTACAGATTAAATTATTCTCAAGTACACCCAGAAGAATAAACATCATATACCCATTCACTTAGTCTATCTTTCCAAAAAATACTGCTGAGTACAGAGGAAGTTTAAAACTAGTTTCTTTATCTTTTTCCTGATATGATGGTACAAGGGCCCTTTCACCCTGCCTCTCCTAGGTGGGGTTATGAGCACATGGGCGGCCACATAGCTCCCATCCCTTTGGAGCTTCTTTGGCAAGGTTGGGGTTCTCTAAGGTAAGGAACTCCCTGAGTCCTTTATTCTGTAAGGTTTCTTGGGAGCCCAGAGAGAGCAGGGTAGATCACAACCAAAATGTAAAATTAGCAATAAATTACAGAGACTCAGCTCTGGAGTATGACAGGTGATTTCTAGACACCATCATCTTTCATTTGTTCTCCAAAGGCAACCTGTGAGACGGGTAGTTTTGTTCACGCTGTATAAATGGTGACACACAGTTTGCCCCCAGACATACCACCACAGTAGAGACACAGGCGGGTTTGACCTCAAAGCCTAAGTCATTTTATTTTTCTGGTCCTGTAAGTCTCAGTCTTTGATATCTTTCCACCTTCTTTGCCAGGCCTTCTGCCCTCCTTCTACTCTGTCTTTCCAGGAGCTAAATAATACTATTTGTTGGATGCCCTTTTGTTTCTCCATAGCTTCACCTTCCTCACCTACTCTTTCTGTTGCATGGCCTGTTCTTTTTCTTTCTTTTTGCTTTTGCACTCCCTTAACAAGGCAAAGCTTGGTTGCCTGGAGAAAAGCATCTTTTTAAACACATTTCCATTGACACTGAAATTATCAATATCTACCTCCCTCCTTTCATGAAAGTATCTTAAAAATGCCCATAAATCCTGATTCATTTAAGTAACTTTTTTTAAAATTATAAAAATAATAATCATTATTGGAAAATCTGAAATACAGAGAGCTGACAAAAAACCACTGGAGAAGATGAGTGAAGAAGATATTTAGTGAGTTCTTTCAAATTATGTTTACCCTTCATTTTAACATCATTGTTACTGTTCTCACTACACAATTTAGTGTTTTGCATCTTCTGTTTAACAATAATGTTTTCTTCAATGGATGGAATTTCAAGAAGATTACACAGTAATCTATGTAAAAAATTTCCTAGGTAGAGCGACTATGTATGTATTTTCCTGGTGCAAAGATATCATACAGTAGAGAATAAAAGCCAACAGAAGTACCTAGGTTATTTGGGGCACCAGATCCAGGTAGAAAAGTTCTTGGTGGATTTCTGAACATGCTGTCCTACCCAGTCCCTTTTGCTCTCCCATGTCTGACTCTAGTTGTGGTTCCCCACTTCTCCCTCACATAGTCCACCTGTTCCCCATGCCTCCAAGCCTCCACACTTGAACTGGACCAGGACAGTCTCTTTGTCCCTGAGGTTCTTGACGATGACTGGCCCCTAGAATTCTATTTTGGTCAAAAAGTTACACCTCCTTTTCTACCAAACCCCAATCATAGCAAAATCACCTCTGGTTTTCCCTCCTGTCTGTTCTCTCACATCCAGAATCAGCCCCTCCTCCTATGAGTTTATGTCTTGAGATTTGGAGATGGGGGATTCTAGGGAGTGAACCAGATTAGCTGAGCATTCACCAAATTTGACTTCCTAAATCATAAACTAAAATTTGTTCACACCAACTTCTGGCCTTCCCTGCTTCTGGGGAGCATAGCATGAATGTTCCCATTCTATGGTCATCTGCACAAAACGTAGCTCATGGGGATCTTGCCAATTCAAGACAAAAATTTAGGAAGGGTATATCCAAAAGGCCCCTCTTTCCACCATGTTTAGGGAACACATGTTCCCCAGCATATGAAGGTGGAGGCAAGTTCCTTATAGAGTACATTTTCTTTAAAATGCACTGCATACAAAAAAACATCTGGATGCCCCCTACTGTGAGAAGGCTGTGGCTAGGAACAGAGATTTCTTACCCAGTTAAGCTACATAGCAGATGTGGTGGGGCTCTTGTTTTAGCCACAAACTAAAGAAGTATTAGCATGTCACATACTTAGCTGAGAATCAAGCAACACTTACCTAGAATCCTCAGTCTTGTTATTCTCACTTTTTTTTTAAAGGGAAATATACAAAATTCTCCCTCTCTCTAACAGGCAACCTAGTTATTTGACTCTCTCAAAGATCCTAGATTGTACTTTATTTTCTAAATGGCTCTCGATGCCAACATTCAAATGCCTTCAAATACCTTCAAAAACCTTGACAGGTGTTTGTTACATTATCCAATAAAAGGGAGACGAATAGTAAAAGTCAGTGGAACTGTTGGTAAATAGCTCTCCTACATCTTTTTCTTATAGATGACAGTGCATCTACATATTTGTGTAGTACTCTGTGATTTCACATGTGTTCTATCATAAGATTTCCACAACAATATTATTAAGGATATAGATAAGAAAACATGTTCATGGTGGTTAAGTAACTAAGTCACTCCTTTATTACGTGGCTTATGAAAAACTAGGTCTATTTTCTGAATGTTACTTTAGTTGTCTTTCAAGAGATTACTGTGATTCACAAACAAGCCATTCTTATGGTCACAGAAGGTAAGAAGACAATAGTTAGGCTGAAAGACCTGTATGTGTCAAATATGGTTGAGAGACAGTAGCTTAAACAGGATTAAACACATGTATTTTCATGAAATCCCTCCATCTTTAATAAGCTAATGTGTTTTTAAATCTCCCAAGAGTTGTGCATAATACAGAGTGGTTTCCAAGTTCATTTGACTAGGGGGAGGTACTTTTTTTCTTTCTTTCTTTCTTTTTTTTTTAAATTAAGAACTGGGTCTATTATGGAGGGCACGTATTGCATGGAGAACTGGGTGTGGTACATAAACAAGGAATTCTGTTACGCTGAAAAGAAATTAAAAAAAAAAAAAGAACTTGGTCTAAAGGCTTCCAGAACCTACTCTGGAAACACAAGTTATGGGAACATTCTGAGGCCCAATGAATCCATTTCTATAAACCAATGCTACGGAAATTATCCAAAGTATGAAGAATTCTATACTATAGAGGTGTTGATAACAACATTGTTTATTATAAAAAATTACAGAAATAACTGAAACATTTAACAATAGAGGAATGGTTCAGATAACTATGGTAGTCATAGAATATCCTACAACCAACAATAATGATAGATGTAGATGCTGAGGTAATGAGTAAAATTATGATATATTTTAATTTACAGTGATTATATAAAGAAAAAAATTCACAGAACAAAAAAAAGGAAACACATCAGAGTGTTAACAATAATTGTAGTGGCATTATGGCATTATGAACATGTTGTTTCTCCTTTTCTGTATTTTCTATTTATTCTTTCCCCTCTGCTCTCCTCTCTGTTGCCCTGCCAAACAGAAAATATAATGCATACGGTTGAGTTAGGAGCCTACTCTTCTAGACAGATGCTGTGGTGTAGAAAATGCAAGTCTAGGCATGTTGTGGGCTCTCTTGACCCAATGATGGAATCTTTGGGTCATCTCTTCGGGTACCTCCTGCAGAACATCCTGGGGTGCCATATTGCCATCTTCAGGTGCCGTTTCTAATTCACTGAATCAAAACATGGCCATGACTGTGGTTGGTGATAGTGAGGGGGTAGGTCTGATGTCTACCTGCTGTCTCTCTCTTGCAGGATTCTATGTGACTCAGAGGCTTTGGCAGTGAATCAGCCAGTGTAGTCCTACCTCCGCATTCAGAAGGGCAGAGAGGGGGTGAGGCTGTTTACAGTAATCTCAGGAAGTCTAGTTCTAGAAGATGTCCCCAAAGACCATGTGATTTCTGGGCAGGGGGACAGAACCAGAAATGAAGTCAGAATTCCCTTGGGAAACAGTGATTGCTTAGCTCTGTAGACTTTGTCTTTGGAGAGCTCTGTTCCTTTCCTTGACTCGTCCCCACACTTTCCGTCAGGATATTATAGGCAGTATAATTAGTGGGACCAGACGGCTGATGGCAGATCACTGAGCAAAGCCATGCCTCTTGCAGGGAAACATCTCTGGGCAGGCACTCTATTGATGGTGAGCCAAGAGTACCATTGTGCATAATGATTGGGACACATTCGGAAGGCGTCTGTGCAGGGGTTGAGGACATCATCTTAAGTGTCTGACGGTTTTGGATGTGATTCCCAGCTACACCTCTGAGTAGCTATTCACACCTTTAGTTTCCCCATCTGCAAATCAAAAATAATACTCTGTACCTCATAAAGTCATTTGAAAGATTAAGTGATATAACATGTGTAAAGAGCTTAGTCTAATGCCAAAGAGTCAATAACGGGTAGCTGAATATTATCCTTCGCTGTTGGAATTATAGCTGTTTGTATTTTAAAATACTACTCTATTTTAAAGGTGGGTGTTTCTTTAGTTTTTTCCCTGAAGTCCATGAAGAAGTTTTCATTAATGAAAAGCATCCCAATTAGGAAAACACTTCTCTCCTACAGATCAGTTTGGGAGGGAGTCACTGATTATTTACCCTGAATTGCTGAATTTTGTAGCTCTTTAGCTCCAATGGTTTTGTTGGTAGTTTCCTCATTTTGATAATCCAGCTTCAAAGAATTCCATCCAGTTAGTGAGGCAAGTTATTCCTTTCCTGAAACCACACGGGTCCCTCTAAACTGAGTTCCTGCTCTTCCTCTGTTTGATTTCTTAAAACAGTTTTTGAAGATTTTAACCACAACTGAATCAAAACTAACCAGCCTGTAATTTCCTGGTATGTCCCTATGGCCTTTCTTTAAAACAAAACACACACAAAAAATGGCATTACGTTGGCGGGTTTCCAGTATTTTGGGGTTTTGACTGGAGTAAGGTCTAAAATCGTCTGTGAAAGTGACCCTAATTTTTCTTTGTCCCTCCTTTAGAGCAAGCTCTGGGTTGTTTGTGGCTTCATCATGACGTCTTACCACATTTACGCACTTTTAATTTGGGGCTGTTTTAAGAAAATTTACCCAAACCATCTCTGCATAGTTCTTGACTGCGGACCTCCCTCTTTTCCAATTCTAGTACTTTGGAAAATAAGGCAACGTGTACTAAGTATATGAGCCAGAAAGAGACGGCACTATTCTGCTTTTACATGAAAGATATGCTAAAAATATCCAAGAAGCTATGGACTGGTTATTTGAATTCACAAATTAAAAGCAATAGTTTGGGGCACCAGGGTGGCTCAGTGGGTTAAAGCCTCTGCCTTCAGCTCAGGTCTTGATCTTGGGGTCCTGGGATGGAGCCCTGCATCAGGTGCTGCGTTCAGCGGGGAGCCTGCTTCCCCCTTCTCTCTCTGCCTGCTGCTCTGCCTACTTGTGATCTCTCTCTCTGTCAAATAAATAAATAAAATCTTTAAAAAGAAATAAAAGCACAGTTAGAATATATTTGGATGTTTTCCTAAAACTTAAAATATGCAAATTTTCTGAACTGGACACAGAGGCACAGGAAGACTAGATTTAGTTCAGCCGATTATTTAGATGGTTATTTTTTTTTGTATTATAGTCATTTTGCATCTCTTTTTTCAATGATTGTTTCCTTTTAGTTGAATTCTCAATATATTTTAAATATATTCCCAATAAAGTGCTTTAGCTTTAAATAAATGTTTAGAATAATATCTAATGTGGAAGTTGGAGAGAAACAGAAGTAAAAATGTGAACGATGCTATAATATTCAGATAATGACTACATTAAAACATGGATCAGAATAGAAACCATGTAATTTATTTTAAAATTATAATGAACATTAGGAACATAGGATGTGCTTAGTATGTTGTTCCTCTAAATATTTGTTTCAATAAATGTTTGTTGAGTTAATTACCAACAGACTGACACTGCTAGAACTAAAAATAAAGAATAAGTGTCGAGATGATGTATGCAAGGAAAAGTCATTTCTAAACAAAGCACTCTCATTCAGATTTTAAGATATAACAAAATCCAATTTGAGAGTAATGGTATGAAAGAATCAGATTTTCTGAAATTCTAAAACATATTTATAACAATAGAATGCTTTCTTCATGTATATTTGGAAAGAACCAATAAGGTGTTTCCAAATAGATCAGAGTTTTCAAATATTTTTGACTTAATTGCAATTAGAGGCAGGCGTTTGCCTTTCAGAAATTCATGTGCTAAAGGCTTCAAAACTGTTCTTTTAAAAAATATCTTTGCTTGCATTATTTTTTATAGTATTAATTAGCCAGCAAACTTTCCTCAAGGACAAAGCAAATGTAACGGTAAGCAAGGTCCACAGGGAAGTGCTACAGATTATTAAAATCAGTGGAATCTAAAATAATGACATTTTTACTGTATTTCGCAATTGGAGCTATATTATTCAATACTTATCTTTCTTTTTTGCCACATTTTTAAGAAAAACTTTGGCTGATTAAAACAAGACCGAACATAGAATGGTCTATTTGTTTCACTGGGGATAAAGAACCTGGACCTAATTATATTAGTTATTTTTGTCCAAATCTTCTCCCTAAGTCTTTTCGGTAATTACCTGCTACGGATACTTTTTAAGCATTCATTAAAAAAATAATACAATTCTGAAACTTCAGCAAAGGAGATACAAAGCACGATTTGGGTTGCACAGTGGTCAGCAACAAAATTAGCATTTGAAAGAAAACATCTACATACATTTCAGGTTGCTGTTAAAAAGCTGAAGGGACAGTCATTCCCCTTGTAGGAATCTCAGAATCCCATCCTGGGGTTCAGGAAAGATGAAGAATCTGGGTCAAGTCCTCTTTTCTTTTTTGCATTTTCTAATCCACAGCATGGGTCAGTTTTCCGTACTTCATACTTATTTTACTTTCTTCCAAACTCACTGGCTGACAAGCATTAACCTCAATTGTTCTAACTGACTGGCTGGGTGGTGGTGTTGAAATGAACAGAGATTATATCATCCCTCAAACAACTCTCTTCCTCTTGCCTTTACCAGGAGTATTTTCGGGACAGGACTCTATTCCAATCAGTTTTCATCCATTTACTTAGCACTTACTCTTATGTTGCGACTGAGAGATTTAGGGCTGGTGTTTGGGGAGCCCAATCTAAGGAAGACATCAAATTAGACTATGTAACTATTGGCTCTTGATTGCTCAGAGTTCTCTTAGGCATCGATTACATATATACGCACATACATGTAAATCTAAAATTCAAGCCCCAATTCCTTTGGACTTGGAATTTTCAAAAAATAAACTAAGATTGTTTCTGTATCTTCAGAATCCCAGAACTGTATTATTATAGTTCACATTTCAAAGATATGTTGAGCAAAATCACTGCAGAAATATTTTTACATTGTCATGAGCTTTAAAAACTTTTCCTGAGCTGCCAGGATATTCCATGTACTGTTACTTAAAATTCGTGCACTGAAATCTAAAACTTTTTTCTATTACAAACAATTGCTGATTTAAAGTAGTTGGCAGACAAATAAACGGATACTCTGTAGCACGTTAGGTTTCACTGCACAGAGCAAACAGAAGGCACAGAGATTTTCACAGGACTCACGGTACATTTTTTATAATCCAGATTCCCACGTAACATTGGAATTTAAAAAGGCGAGAAAAGATGTTTCTATACTAGTTTCAAATTTTCCCATTTTTCTTCTGCCAAGTCTTAAAGTCCCGAGTATTTCTTAAGGTACTACACATGATGTAAAGAGCTTCGATGGATGGAAAACTGGACCATTATTTGTGTTCGTATGAATATAATTTTCCCTGGGAAACAATACGCACCACCCTAGTAAAATGCCATATGGGGAATCTCTTTGAAAAACATAAAGCCCTCTACCACAAATCTAAGGTGGCATTATTATTTTGTCCTACAATTATCCTGTCAAGAGTCCAATTCAAATAGGAAACCTAGATTTGAGGGTCTTGCAAAGGTGAGGAAGGTATTATTGGAACATACTCCCTTTTCCCTTTTTTTCTTCCACGAACTGATTTTGCCTCTTCCACTAAGGGGCACAAAGAAACAGCTTACATGGAAATCCATTTCGTATACACATGTGCACATACACATCACACATGTACACACAGAAACGTTTGGCTTTCCAAAAATATTTCAGCATGACTGGGAAAATAAGAAAAACCTCTCTTATTTTTTTTGAGTAATGATAATAACAAATGGGTTTGAACCTTACATCATTTTGCTAAAGGTATTTTAGACTATTTTTGTTTTTTCAGATGAAAATACGAATCTTTGGAAAACACACAGATTGATTTCCATCAGCAAATGAAAAATCTACATGTGAAGAAACAATCAGGTGTGTGATATGGGAGTAGAAGTGATGGATGGCTGCTGAAATATTCAGATTCTGAGGAAGGTACAGATGTAGCCCATTAGTTCAATAGGAACTCCTACTGAATATCAGATAAAATATTTTAAATAGTTAGAGCCTGACTTTGCGGGTTTTTTCACATGACATTTACTTCTCCTGACTCCGTCTCTCCTTGATTCCCTTCTTTGCTACCAGCATGGAAATAGACTACTAGGAAAACAACCTCAGGCGCTTGCTCTGACTGTTGTCCTATTTCTGCCCAAGGGAATTTATTTTTAATGGGTCTGCCTTTGAGAAAACAGAGTTCCTCCAATGGCTCTTTGGATGGCCTTTTCCCTGTTGTGGAGGCGACAGCTGAAAGTGCCAGGTAACACTTAATGGAAGGCTTACGAAGAGAGGAAGTGACCTGGAGAAACCTGGCTCCATTTTCTCCCCTTTGCCCTCTTTAAAAGACCCACCATCACACAGTACCTTCTTTTCACTTTCCCGTCGCTGCTGGTCCTTCACTTTAACTTGGAGAAGCTGAAATTTCAAGAGTTTCCCTATCAGTGGTAGAGTTAATTTCTCTCCGCTATCCATAATTGCCTTTGCTGCTATTAACACCTATGAAGAAACACACAATTAATAGGAAAAGTGGCATTTTGTAACCTTTGGCTCAGTTTGGTGGTGAGGAAAAGATGAAATGGTATTTCAGTTTTATAATATTCATCCTTTTGCAAAGGTGTCTCACTGCTGGCCAAAAGCATTAGAGAAAAATTCCCATTGCCATAGAGAGGGGCATTTATCTCCTACTTTACAGAAATTGGGTCATCTGAAAATGAACTTATTTTTCCAAAGAGGCAGAAAGTGCTTCCCACAGTGGCGCTAGACTCAGACTCCCAAAAAAGGGGTAGAGGAAAGATACACAGGGGCTCCCTTTAGGATGACTGATAGGTCAGTTTCGTGCTACAGAAAGTCTATTGTTTGGCATAGCCAGTCATCTAAGCTGTCAAAGTTTGACTTATTACAACAGTATAAATTAAATAGGGTTTTATAATAATGGAAATAGCTATGTTAGCAATCTTTTACTTCTTGGTGACCGAATTCAAATGAAAGATAAAAACTGCTTGACACAGAGGTACCATAGGAATGTTTCTTCCCCACCCCCTTGCAATTTAATGTTGATCCTGTTGGTATGCAGCCTAATTGGGGTGAAATGAGGTTATTGAGTTTTCTTTGGGTGACGACAGCCACTAGGAACATACAGCTGTATTGTCCAGATGTGTGGCACTGACAGCCTGTTTTATGACTGCACTTTTTACAGCTTGTTTCCCCTAAATTTCACACAACTCTCTAACATCTGGGCCCTTTTCCTTGGAGCCCTATAACCACTTTATTTACTGCAAAAAAATAAAATCATGTAAAATATACCATAAAATGTTGTTAGGCATTTCTCTTTATTCGTGTTGCCTCCCTAATAAAGTTCACCTCTGCCAGAAGCACTGTCACAAAAGTAATCTGGTCAAAGTATTTTTCGACTTTTGTTTTTAGGCAAGCATTAAGATTTATTTATAACCTCGAGATGAATTAGGTGTTACTAAAATGTTCTGACATGTTGCTTTTCTCCCGCCTTCAGAGCAATTACTCCTCCGGGCGCATATGGTGTCAATTTCAGACCCTCTGTCTCAGACAATGACTGAGCACACGGCATCTCATCAGGCTGCGTCTTGTCTGAGGTTCATACCAGCTCTTGGTCAGGACTTTCCTGACCGATCTGGTTCCTGATGACTTTCCACTTTGCCAAAGGAAATAGCGGAAAGAAGGGGAGATGACTATTTTGCTTCTAACTGCAGAAGGCCCTGTGGATTATTCCAAGCCAAAATGTAATTGGACCTCTTAGAGACCTATTGCATCGCAGAAGGGGAAGGGCCAGGGAAAAGGATTCCCTTAAAGCTGAAAAACCGAAGGAACAAACTAAGTGTCAGAAAGCTTAGCGTGTGTCTAAGCAAACACCCATCATGGAACAGAGAGCTTTGCTTTTTACGGCAGCTCTGCTCCTGATACCACGATTTAGGGAAGGGACCCGACGGCTGTGATTTCTGGGAGCACGAAAGCATGAAGGTACACCTGCAGAGCTTCTCCATTTAATGATGAGCAGATTCAAGAGTGAAGGGAGTCCTAAGGGGACAGATGGTCACACGTTAAATGAAAGCTGTCCAATCGGGTCCAACCCCAAGGGAAGATGTATTTGGTTTGAAAAGACACTTTTCAATACCAGTTCAACAGTGTGCTGACAGTCAGGCTGTTTTGGGACATCTGGTTCAAAATACACAAATTTGGCTTTTAAGAAACTCACAGCAGTCTCGTATGGGGCGTTGCCCGGTAATACAAATATAATGACGGTGTTGAAGGGAAGTCAACACTGGAATGGATTACCCAAGAGTGGTGGGGAGGCTCTTTCCCTGATGACCTGTGAACACAGGATATTTTCCTCTGTCTGGGACGGTTCGGGTGAAGCCTGCCTGGCGTCACAGTGATGGACGGGATGTCTCTGGAATGGCTTTCTAATCCTGTGTTTCTGTGAGTCTACAGATGTTACCTCACTGTGTTAAAATGTATTCAAAGCACAACAAAATGTCCCGAGAGAAAGGTATTTTGCAGTCCATAAAAGTTATTTCTGGTCCATCTGAAACTATCTGTACAGAGCTTGTTTTAAAACAAAAATCTGGGGGTGCCTGGGTGGCTCAGTGGGTTAAGCCTCTGCCTTCGGCTCAGGTCATGATCCCAGAGTCCTGGGATCGAGCCCCACATGGGGCTCTCTGCTCAGCAGGGAACCTCTCTCTGCTTCACCCTCTCTCTCTCTGCCTGCCTCTCTGCGTACTTATGCTGTCTGTCAAATAAATAAATGAATAAAATCTTAAAAAAAAACACAAAAATCTGGCATGGCATCAAAATAACCGTGATATCCTACTGTGAAATAGGGAGATTAGTGATGGGAAGTGTCACTGGAATCACTGGGTACCCATGTTCTTCTGATGCATGGACACACAGTGAGTCAGAGAAGTGGCAGGGCAAGGCAGCACCGAGGAGGGCTCGATGGACATTCCGTTCTCCCTTGGGGCAGCCCATGGAGGCAGGCTCCATGCCAACGAGGCACAGAAGTACATGTAGGTGGCACCAGGAGCAGCAGCAGAAACCGGGCATACCTGTCCTTCCCCAGGGCTGCTCAGAGGTTATTCAACTCCATTTTCCCTGCGTGCTTCCCCCAAAGGGAATGTTGGTTGGAATCCTTGAGATAATATTTTTTAAAGGTTTTATTTATTTATTTGGGAGAGAGACAGAGGTAGTGAGAGCACAAGTGCAGAGGAGAGGGAGAAGCAGTCTCCCTGCCTAGCAGGGAGCCCGATGTGGGTCTCAATCCCAGGATGCTGGGATCATGACCTGAGCCGAAGGCAGATGCTTAACCGACTGAGCCACCCAGGTGCCCCAAGCCTTGGGATAATTCATGAAAATGAAAGTCTCTGCTGAACTCAAAATCTGAGGCTGAAATTTTTTATGGTTTGTGGGTCACTCCCAAAAGAGGCAGAGAAAGAAAAATGTTTACAGATTCATTTCTACTTGAAAAGGCATTCTTCTCACACTCCATGATTCACATTCTACCCCATTAGGAGTCAGTGGTTTGGTCTCAGATGAAAAACAAATCCTTAGAGGGTCTTTGTTTGAAGGATGAGTCTTTGAAGAAAGAAGAAATAACTGCATTTAGAGGGAAATGCAACTCTTCATGGAACATTCCAGAAAGACTTTCCTTCCTCACCTTACCTGAAGTAATTGACATAATAATCAAGCCTTCAACCTTCCATCATTGTAACGGCTACCTGTCCATTATCTACTCAATGTTGAGTTCGCGTGTGCATGCATGCTGGGGAGACAGACTGACCTGTGGTAGGTATAGGGATGATAAGGAATACAAATCAAGAGAAAATGGGAGCAATGAGCTGGTCAGGGTTGGGGAATAATCAGGCAAAAACCAGAGCTTCCAGAATGAGGCAGAAAAACAGTCCTAAAGTGGGTTAAAACCTGGGTACTTGTCAAGCTGAAATACCAACTAAATGAGCCTGGCATGAACCAGAAACTTAAAAACAAGTCTTATGGGCAAATGAGACTCATTAAAATGGGGTAGAACTATTGCCAGGCAAGGCCTGTATGCGTCTCCTGGATCTATTCAGGCCAGGACTTTGGGGCTGCCAGGGCTGGAGGGGGAATCCTGGGTCAATCTACCAAAGGTGTTTGGTTCTGGGAAAGCCTAGTGTAAGGGGAAAGTTAGCTTGGGAGTGGAGCTTGAGGAAAGAAGACACGTGGGTTTTCTCACATCTGTGAAGATCTTATTTTGAGGGTACATGCCCTTTGTTAGAAAATTCGTGATTCTGTGCATACTAAGAAACAAAAGCATTTCCCTCTTTATCGCTGACCTGGCTCAAAGACTTATGTCATATTTACTATCTAATGAGCTGGTCCAACAAAAATATGTCGAATAAGCCAAATTCTTCCCTTGCCTGGGGACCAGGCCCACCCACAGGCACTAGTGCCCTCCCTTTCCCTCTCCCAACACTCCTCTCTGTGCTTCCTCCCACGTTAGCAGTAAGCACAGCATCTGTTGGGACAACAGTTAGAACTGCTTCACAGATCCCCATGGAAACCAAATGTAGGCATGTGTGCAAGTGTGTGCACATACAAACCCATATGCATACATGCATGTGTACATATATATGTGACAGATGATAAACAGACAGATAGGACATCATGAGGCCTGCTGTCTGGTTTCCCTGGTGAGCTTACAAGGAGACATACGGAGCAGCTTGAATCTTTGCCAACATGGTCATACTCAATGCAGGTGAGTTCTGAGCAAAGGTAAAGATTTTGGATCTACATTTCTCCTGCTGAGAGCCGCCCACAGAAAACGGTGGTGGAGGGGAGGGAAAAGTGTGGTTGTGAGGGGCAGAGGAGGGTGGGGTGA
>NW_022631069.1:2248002-2321154 GCF_010015895.1 Lontra canadensis | reverse complement strand
AGGGGAGGGAAAAGTGTGGTTGTGAGGGGCAGAGGAGGGTGGGGTGACTGTGTAACTGTACGTAGGCAATGCTTAAATACACTTATTAAATAATAATAGTATATTCAGATTTACAGAGGACTCAGGATGAAAGGTAATGGAAATCTATGACTCCCAGGCTAAGGTATTTGTTTCTGGCCACCAGGGAAATTTGCCCCAGGAAAGTGAAGATGAACAGGGTTGGCATGGGGCAAAAATGGGAAAGATACAGTTTGCTTCTGGCTTCTTTGTATTACCCTTTTCTCCTCTGCTGCATTTCTCCTCCAAGAACCCGATGCCTTTCTGCCTTCCAAATCCCTCTTGCTACTAAAATAGAAAAGCTTTCACTCGGTAACTCACTTTGAATGAACTTCATTCATACCAGCGGGTTAGGTGTATTTTAAGATTTTATCCCACAGTTACAGGAAGAAAAGGACTAGAAACTATGAAATAATTTCAAACAATATGTAATAGGTGTGGCTGTTTAGAATTTAGAGTGGCAGGCAGCTGTTTTCGACAACCTGAAAGCTTGCAGTGCCTAAGCCTGGCTCGAAGGTAAATCCGTTGTTTTCTGTGCTCCCGGTCCTGGGGGGTGGGGGGTGGGGGGTGGGGTGGGGTGGGTGCGGGGGAGGCCTGGAGTGACAGCAGCCTTAAAGCCTTGACAGGTTTCCCAAGCACCAGCCCTTGGGGTTCATTGCTTGGTGTTGCTGATAGATTCCAGGACTAGGTCCTACAGAGGAAAGGATCTGAAGGGAAAATGGAAATCTCCCTCGGATCAAGGTCGGAGGAGCATCTCAAAAAGCGAGTGAGTGAATGGGTGGGGAAGAAAACGCGTCAGGGGGCAGCTGGGTACCATGTTGAAGAATAAAGACAAAGGAAACACAGCTCCAGGAATAAGACCGGGGACTGGTCTGTGTGTGCGTGTGTCTGCACGTGACGTGTGTGTCTGTGCACACACGTATGTGTGTGCAAGTATGCACAAGACTATGTATGTTTATGTGCACAGCTGCCTTGGGGATGATCAAGATGATTAAGATACTCTATATCTAAAAAGTGTCAAAACTGAGATTGTGAGAAATTGAAGAATCAGTAAAAAAGAAAAACACTTCTGCTTGGCACTTTAAAAAGAAATACTGTTGACTATTTACCATTTCTATCTAATTATTCAGCAGAACACAGGGTGTTACATTTATCGTTAAACACATGTCAGATTAAAGAAGTATAACTTGTTCATCAAAGCGGACTGTGTGTGCCATCTTCAAAATTTGCTGCTTGGTAGCATCATTATTTGCTTATGTATTCTGCTTTACTCTTATATGTTATATCTGCTTATAACATTAAACAGAGGAATTATTGCCCTAGCGTGTGTGTGCACACAAATGTGGGCATGTGTGTGCATGTGCATGTGTGTGTGTTTTACATAAATTCCAATTATTAGATGGGCCTGATTCTGCACATTTGATGAAAAGGATGGACAAACAAGAGATTTGCAAATGACTGAAAAGGCCCACTTATTTGGAGATGCCCTCACATGGAACAATCCTATTGGGAATTTCAGCTCCTGTGGCACAAAGGTGGAGAAACCAGGTGCCGGAAGTTATCGTGACTTCCGTGCAACGTAAAGAGAAAGCCCAGGTTGCACCTGCATTCCGATCTTTTCGGACATCACTGGGTGGCCCTGGGCAAGCAACCGAGTTCCCCTTAAATCTCAGCTTTTTAATCTGCAGCAGGGTTTCCCAACAGTGGCATGTTGACATTTGGCACCAGGTAATTCTTTGTTGTCAGAGGCTTTCCTGCGCCTTGCAGGAGGTTTTGGTACAATCTTGGCTTTTACCCAGCTGCAACAAACAGAGGTCTCTCCAGACATTGCTAAATGTTCCCGAGGGGACAAAACCATCCCTGGTTGAGAACCACTGATTTACAGAAATAGAACATAACTAGAATCGAATGAAATGACGCCTAAAAAGACATGGTATGGTGAGCGACAGACACATGGTAAACCCTCACTAAACTCAGCTCTTGCTGTAATTATTCTTGTCTCCAGGGGGAAAAAAATTGGAATTCTTGAAGGCTTTACAGCCCAGCTTGGGAAAAAGAGGAAAGGAATGGGGTGAAGCACATTTAGGCTGGTGGACAGACAGTGACCTTAAATTTATCATCAGGTGGTGGTAACCTGGCTTCAACTTTCATTTAACCCTTCCTCTACTCTGATGAAAACACACCAAGATCCATCTAGGGAAAGCAGAGATAGAGAAGGTATGAAAACGTATTTTGTTGTGGCGCAGTATACAATGGCGGAGGGAAGGAATGAAGAAGGTTTGCTGTTCCTAATTTCTCTTAAAATGTGAGCTGGAAGAATCCTACGAAGAGTGTTCCACCGTCCTGCGGTGCCCCTCTCCTGTTCCTCCTCCATCCCTTCTGAATTTACGGAGTGCCCAGCTATACTGCAGTCACTGCATTACTTGATCCTCTACACATCTTGTCTACCCAATTCTCATTCCTTAAGTAATGAATAATTTCCAATGAGACATAATTGGAAAAACAGCTGGAAGGGTAAGGGTTGCGGCGAGAGGAGGTGGCGGAGAGAGACAGAAAAAGAGGAAAGGGAAAGAATGGGAATGACTGAAACATATTTTCTCACTTTGAGCAGAGGAAAAGAAAATAATCAAGCAATATTAAGCTGTCCATACATAGGTTTAAAGGTGACAGAGAGGTAGGCTCCGCAGGGATCGCACTGCCTGTCTGATGCAAATGGAACGTTGTGAAGGTGCTCAAATCGCAGCTTGGTGAGAAGTTCATAATGATGATAAATACCCGTAGCAGGTGACTCCCAGATTATTTTCAGCTGTCCATAATTAAACTGGTATCCATCTCTCGACAGCGTCAGGGCTGTAAAGTAATTCCAGTCATTGGACCCCTTACATCTGTGCTGAAATGAAATAATATTTGGCAGTAACAAGAAGTCACTGAAACTAAATAAACAACCCCTTTCAAGACTACATAAAAGTCGGTAACATAATAACATTTGACAGGGATTAAGACTTCTCTGGGGCTGTAAGGAAGTTTCAGAAGCAGCAATAACAAATACATGGAAGGTAGAACAGATCTTTGCTTTCACGGCCATGTAGAATTTGAAATGTGACAGATTTCCCAAAGGAGATGTGCATTTCCAACATCTAATATGCACATGTCAGAAAAGCGCACAACTCTGTTTCAGAAAAGTTTGTTGGGATTACTCTTCCCAAGAAGGATAGTGCAAAGCTTCCCTCTTTTTATTAAGGAGTGTTTCAGTTTTTGTATTTCTACAAGACATGGAAAGGCACATGAAGCTGTGTATGATAATATATGGGAGAATGATAGAGAAAGTTCATATGCACATTAGCTCTAGGTGTATAAGAGTAACACATGGTTCCATAATCATGGCAACCTTTTTTTTTTCTTTTTTTTTTGGTAGATCAAGATCTTTTCCTTAGCCCCCAGTACTGCCACCCACCCCCCTGAAGTCATTCTTGTTTCTTTCAGCTTGTCCTAGAAGCTACAACTGAATAATCCTACCATGTTTTTTAATCTTTTCTAAGGGGGTTAGCCCTTTTGTACTGGAATTATTGGCACCCAGGGTTTGTCTCCTCTAGGAGCTCCCAGGTCAGATCTTATCCTTACCTAACTCATCTTTTCTAAATCCCTCACGGAATATGTAGGGATGTAGGCATGTAGTATGTTCACTCAATCAGAGTGAGGATGCTGTCTTCCAAATTATTATTTTCAAATGTTTTTTAGTTATGATTACAAAGCTGTAGGAATAGATCACAAGTCTGTTCTCAGTCACAGATGGTCACATAGCATTCACTACATAAAGGGCAAGGGCTGTTCTAACAACCACACTGTTTTTATTTTAATCTAAGGACTGGACTTCAGGTATTCTAACTCATTGAATTCTCGCCTTTCCTTTCGAGTGGATACGCTTGTCATCCCAGTTTATTGATAAAAAAAAGTGAGGCCTGGTGATCACACAGCAAGTAGTAGAGCTGGGATTAGAAGCCAGATGATCTTGCTCCAGTCCTGCTCCTCGCCACTATATCTGTGGCATTACAGGAGGGCTTCTCATCCCTTAGCTGGGGCTGCTGGGCTCCCGTCTAGTGCCTCAGCCCCTCCCCAGTCTCCACACCCAATCCTCATCTTGGCAGGACGGATGAAGGGCTTCTCGTTTTTGTCTTTAAGATTTATTTGACAGTGAGAGAGGGAAAGACACACACACACACACACACACAGAGCAGGGAGAAGGGACAGAGGGAGAAGAAGACAGAATCTCAAGCAGACTGTACACCAAGCATGGAGTCCGATATGGGGCTCGATCTCACAGCCCTGAGATCATGACCTGAGCTAAAACTAGGAGTCAGATGCTTAACCATCTGAGCCACCCATGTGACCCTGAAGGGTTTCTTGGACCAATATTAAATATTTAAATACTCTTTTTTTTAATTTTATTTTTTATAAACATACATTTTTTCCCCCAGGGGTACAGGTCTGTGAATCACCAGGTTTACACACTTCACAGCACTCACCATAGCACATACCCTCCCCAATGTCCATAATAACCCCACCCCCCAACCCCCCTCCCCCCAGCAACCCTCAGTTTGTTTTGTGAGATTAAGAGTCACTTATGGTTTATCTCCCTCCCAATCCCATCTTGCTTCATTTACTCTTCTCCTACCCCCTTAACCCCCATGTTGCATCTCCTCTCCCTCATATCAGGGAGATCATATGATAGTTGTCTTTCTCCGATTGACTTATTTCGCTAAGCATGATACCCTCTAGTTCCATCCACGTCGTCGCAAATGGCAAGATTTCATTTCTTTTGATGGCTGCATAGTATTCCATTGTGTATATATACCACATCTTCTTTATCCATTCGTCTGTTGATGGACATCTAGGTTCTTTCCATAGTTTGGCTAATGTAGACATTGCTGCGATAAACATTCGGGTGCACGTACCCCTTCGGATCACTACGTTTGTATCTTTAGGGTAAATACCCAGCAGTGCAATTGCTGGGTCATAGGGTAGTTCTATTTTCAACATTTTGAGGAACCTCCATGCTGTGTTCCAGAGTGGTTGCACCAGCTTGCATTCCCATCAACAGTGTAGGAGGGTTCCCCTTTCTCCGCATCCTCGCCAGCAGCTGTCATTTCCTGACTTGTTAATTTTAGCCATTCTGACTGGTGTGAGGTGGTATCTCATTGTGGTTTTGATTTGTATTTCCCTGATGCCGAGTGATGTGGAGCACTTTTTCATGGGTCTGTTGGCCATCTGGATGTCTTCTTTGCAGAAATGTCTGTTCATGTCTTCTGCCCATTTCTTGATTGGATTCTTTGTTCTTTGGGTGTTGAGTTTGCTAAGTTCTTTATAGATTCTGGACACTAGCCCTTTATCTGATATGTCGTTTGCAAATATCTTCTCCCATTCTGTCAGTTGTCTTTTGGTTTTGTGAACTGTTTCCTTTGCTGTGCAAAAGCTTTTGATCTTGATAAAATCCCAATAGTTCATTTTTGCCCTTGCTTCCCTTGCCTTTGGCGATGTTCCTAGGAAGAAGTTGCTGCGGCTGAGGTCGAAGAGGTTGCTGCCTGTGTTCTCCTCAAGGATTTCGATGGATTCCTTTCTCACATTGAGGTCCTTCATCCATTTTGAGTCTATTTTCGTGTGTGGTGTAAGGAAATGATCCAATTTCATTTTTCTGCATGTGGCTGTCCAATTTTCCCAACACCATTTATTGAAGAGGCTGTCTTTTTTCCATTGGACATTCTTTCCTGCTTTGTCGAAGATTAGTTGACCATAGAGTTGAGGGTCTATTTCTGGGCTCTCTATTCTGTTCCATTGATCTATGTGTCTGTTTTTTTGCCAGTACCATGCTGTCTTGATGATGACAGCTTTGTAATAGAGCTTGAAGTCCGGAATTGTGATGCCACCAACTTTGGCTTTCTTTTTCAATATTCCTTTGACTATTCGCGGTCTTTTCTGGTTCCATATAAATTTTAGGATTATTTGTTCCATTTCTTTGAAAAAATTGATGGTGTTTCAATAGGGATTGCATTAAATGTGTAGATTGCTTTAGGTAGCATAGACATTTTCACAATATTTATTCTTCCAATCCAGGAGCATGGAACATTTTTCCATTTCTTTGTGTCTTCTTCAATTTCTTTCATGAGTACTTTATAGTTTTCTGAGTATAGATTCTTAGCCTCTTTGGTTAGGTTTATTCCTAGGTATCTTATAGTTTTGGGTGCAATTGTAAACGGGATTGACTCCTTAATTTCTCTTTCTTCTGTCTTATTGTTGGTGTAGAGAAATGCAACTAATTTCTGTGCATTGATTTTATATCCTGACACTTTACTGAATTCCTGTACCAGTTCTAGCAGTTTTGGAGTAGAGTCTTTTGGGTTTTCCACATATAGTATCATATCATCTGCAAAGAGTGATAGTTTGACTTCTTCTTTGCCGATTTGGATGCCTTTAATTTCTTGTTGTTGTCTGATTGCTGAGGCTAGGACTTCTAGTACTATGTTGAATAGCAGTGGTGATAACGGACATCCCTGCCGTGTTCCTGACCTTAGCGGAAAAGCTTTCAGTTTTTCTCCATTGAGAATGATATTTGCGATGGGTTTTTCATAGATGGCTTTGATAATATTGAGGTATGTGCCCTCTATCCCTACACTTTGAAGAATTTTGATCAGGAAGGGATGCTGTACTTTATCAAATGCTTTTGCAGCATCTATGGAGAGTATCATATATTTCTTGTTCTTTTTTATTAATGTGTTGTATCACATTGATTGACTTGCGGATGTTGAACCAACCTTGCAGCCCTGGAATAAATCCCACTTGGTCGTGGTGAATAATCCTTTTAATGTACTGTTGAATCCTATTGGCTAGTATTTTGGTGAGAATTTTTGCATCTGTGTTCATCAAGGATGTTGGTCTGTAGTTCTCTTTTTTGATGGGATCCTTGTCTGGTTTTGGGATCAAGGTGATGCTGGCCTCATAAAATGAGTTTGGAAGTTTTCCTTCCATTTCTATTTTTTGGAACAGTTTCAGGAGAATAGGAATTAGTTCTTCCTTAAATGTTTGGTAGAATTCCCCCGGGAAGCCGTCTGGCCCTGGGCTTTTGTTTCTTTGGAGATTTTTGATGACTGTTTTAATCTCCTTACTGGTTATGGGTCTGTTCAGGCTTTCTATTTCTTCCTGGTTCAGTTGTGGTAGTTTATATGTCTCTAGGAATGCATCCATTTCTTCCAGATTGTCAAATTTGTTGGCATAGAGTTGCTCATAATATGTTCTTATAATTGTCTGTATTTCTTTGGTGTTCGTTGTGATCTCTCCTCTTTCATTCATGATTTTATTTATTTGGGTCCTTTCTCTTTTCTTTTTGATAAGTCTGGCCAGGGGTTTATCAATCTTATTAATTCTTTCAAAGAACCAGCTCCTAGTTTCGTTGATTTGTTCTCTTGTTTTTTTGGTTTCTATTTCATTGATTTCTGCTCTGATCTTTATGATTTCTCTTCTCCTGCTGGGTTTAGGGTTTCTTTCTTGTTCTTTCTCCAGCTCCTTTAGGTGTAGGGTTAGGTTGTGTACCTGAGACCTTTCTTGTTTCTTGAGAAAGGCTTGTACCGCTATATATTTTCCTCTCAGGACTGCCTTTGTTGTGTCCCACAGATTTTGAACCGTTGTGTTTTCATTATCATTTGTTTCCATGAATTTTTTCAATTCTTCTTTAATTTCCTGGTTGACCCATTCATTCTTTAGAAGGATGCTGTTTAGTCTCCACGTATTTGGGTTCTTTCCAAATTTCCTCTTGTGATTGAGTTCTAGCTTCAGAGCATTGTGGTCTGAAAATATGCAGGGAATGATCCCAATCATTTGATACCGGTTGAGAACTGATTTAGGACCTAGGATGTGATCTCTTCTGGAGAATGTTCCATGTGCACTAGAGAAGAATGTGTATTCTGCTGCTTTGGGATGAAATGTTCTGAATATATCTGTGATATCCATCTGGTCCAGTGTGTCATTTAAGGCCTTTATTTCCTTGTTGATCTTTTGCTTGGATGATCTGTCCATTTCAGTGAGGGGAGTGTTAAAGTCCCCTACTAATATTGTATTATTGTGGATGTGTTTCTTTGATTTTGTTATTGGTTGGTTTATATAGTTGGCTGCTCCCACGTCAGGGGCATAGATATTTACAATTGTTAGATCTTCTTGTTGGACAGATCCTTTGAGTATGATATAGTGTCCTTCCTCATCTCTTATTATAGTCTTTGGCTTAAAATCGAATTGATCTGATACAAGGATTGTCATTCCTGCTTTCTTCTGATGTCCATTAGCATGGTAAATTCTTTTCCACCCCCTCACTTTAAATCTGAAGGTGTCTTCAGGTTTAAAATGAGTTTCTTGTAGGCAACATATAGATGGGTTTTGGTTTTTTATCCATTCTGATACCCTGTGTCTTTTGATTGGGGCATTTAGCCCATTAACATTCAGGGTAACTATGGAGAGATATGAATTCAGTGTCATTTTATTGCCTGTAAGGTGACTGTTACTGTATATTGTTTCTGTTCCTTTCTGATCTACTACTTTTAGGGTCTCTCTTTGCTTAGAGGACCCCTTTCAATATTTGCTGTAGAGCTGGTTTGGTGTTTGCAAATTCTTTCAGTTTTTGTTTGTCCTGGAAGCTTTTAATCTCTCCTTCTATTTTCAATGATAACCTAGCTGGATATAGTATTCTTGGCTGCATGTTTTTCTCGTTTAGTACTCTGAATATATCATGCCAGCTCTTTCTGGCCTGCCAGGTCTCTGTGGATAAGTCTGCTGCCAATCGAATATTTTTACCATTGTATGTTACAGACTTCTTTTCCCGGGCTGCTTTCAGGATTTTCTCTTTGTCACTAAGACTTGTAAATTTGACTATTAGGTGACAGGGTGTGGACCTATTCTTATTGATTTTGAGGGGGTTTCTCTGAACCTCTTGGATTTTGATGCTTGTTCCCTTTGCCATATTGGGGAAATTCTCACCAATAATTCTCTCCAATATACCTTCTGCTCCCCTCTCTCTTTCTTCTTTTTCTGGAATCCCAATTATTCTAATGTTGTTTCGTCTTATGGTGTCACTTATCTCTCGAATTCTGCCCTTGTGGTCCAGTAGCTGTTTGTCCCTCTTTTGCTCAGCTTCTTTATTCTCTGTCATTTGGTCTTCTATATTGCTAATTCTTTCTTCTGCCTCATTTATCCTAGCAGTGAGAGCCTCCATTTTTGATTGCACCTCATTAATAGCTTTTTTTATTTCAACTTGATTAGATTTTAGTTCTTTTATTTCTCCAGAAGGGGTTTTATATCTCCCGAGAGGGTTTCTCTAATATCTTCCATGCCTTTTTCAAGCCCGGCTAGAACCTTGAGAATCGTTATTCTGAACTCTAGATCTGACATATTACCAATGTCTGTATTGATTAGGTCCCCAGCCTTTGGTACTGTCTCTTGTTCTTTTTTTTGTGGTGAATTTTTCTGCCTTGTCATTTTGTCCAGATAAGAGTATATGAAGGAACAAGTAAAATACTAAAAGCGTGGCAACAACCCCTGGAAAATATGCTTTAGCCAAATCAGAAGAGATCCCAAATCGTGAGGGGGAGGAAAGGGGATATAAAGAGGTTCAGAAAGAAAGAAAAAAAAAAGAAAGAAAAAAGAAACAAATAAAAAAAGAAAACCAATAATGAAAAAATAAAAAAGGAAAAAAATATATATATTAAACTAGTTAAAAAACGTTAAAAAAGAAAAGGGTAAAAGTTAAAAAAAATTTAGCAGAAGAAGAGAAAAAAAAATTAAAAAAGAAAAAAAAATTAAATTAACTGCAAGGCTAAAGAATCGTGGGGAGAAAGCCATGAGTTCCGCGCTTTGCTTTCTCCTCCTCTGGAATTCCGCTGCTCTCCTTGGTATTGAAACTGCACTCCTTGGTAGGTGAACTTGGTCCTGGCTGGTTTTCTTGTTGATCTTCTGGGGGAGGGGCCTGTTGTAGTGATTCTCAAGCGTCTTTGCCCCAGGCGGAGTTGCACCGCCCTTACCAGGGGCCGGGCTGAGTAATCCGCTCGGGTTTGCTTTCGGGAGCTTTTGTTCCCTGAGCGCTTTCCGTAGAGTTCCAGATGACGGGAATGAAGATGGCGGCCTCCCAGTCTCCAGCCCAGAGGAGCCGAGAGCCCGGGGCCCCACTCAGTGCGCCATCAGAGAACAGCGCTCAATTACTCCCGTCACGCTGGCCTCTGGCCGTGCTCCGAGCTGACGGAGCCTGCGACCGGTTCAAGGTAACCCCGAGCTGTGAGCTCACTCCTCGGCTCCGTCTCTGTAGCCGGCTTCCCTGTTCTAATACCTGCGAGCTCTGCGACACTCAGACACCCCGATCCTTCTGTGACCCTGCGGGACCTGAGTTCACACTGACCCCGCGTGGGCTTCACCCCAGTTAAGCCTCTGGAGCGATGTCCCTCAGCGGAACAGACTTTTAAAAGTCCCGATTTTGTGCTCCGTTGCTCCGCCGCTTGCCAGGAGCCGGCCCCTCCCCCCGCGGTCTATCTTCCCGTCGCTTTGGAATCACTTCTCCGCCAGTCCTACCTTTCAGAAAGTGGTTGATTTTCTGTTTCTAGAATTGCTGTTCTTCTTCTCTTCGATCTCCCGTTGGATTTGTAGGTGTTTGCAATCTTTAGATAAGCTATCTAGCTGATCTCCCGCAACCTGAAGTAGTCTCAGCCTGCGACTTCTCCGCCATCCTGACTCCTCCCCAATATTTAAATACTCTTGATACTCTTACTTATTTAGCCCCAACCTGGCTCCTCCAATCTGAGTAGCTAAGCTGTTTTTTTTTGTTTTTTGTTTTGTTTTTTTCCACTGACACCTAGTGGGAACCTGAGACTCAGAACTCTTGATCCTAATGGCTATGGAGGAGGGCAGAATACACCATCCCCAAATATGCCACTTTGGCATAAGGATTATTTTGAACTAAAACACTTAAAAAAACAGCAGGCACAAGAAGGGCCTTCTGGTATTCCCCTTTTTCTTAATGAAAACAGTAGATAAAAGCTTCCATATGAAAGATGCCCTCCCCACACCAGAGGAAATTAAATATTATCATTATCAAGGATGAGAAGTTGAGACAGAATTCTATAAAAACAGGCCTTGCCTCTCTGTTCAATTTAATATAAAGTCCTGCAGGGTTGTTTTTTTGTTTTTGTTTTTGTTTTTTTTTTTTTTTTTGTTTTGTTTTTTTTTGAGGATCTTCATTTCCTTAGGAGGGTCCCCTCATCACATAAAACTTACGGCAGTGTGTATGTTTTTTCTCCTGTTCGTCTGACCAATGCCAATCTAATTGTCAGGCTCAGCTAGAAAGAACTCCAAGAGGGTAAACCTTGAGAGTTACCTTCCCTAAGGCTCCTTTTGTGTCTTGTCCCAGGGCCGGGCACTAACTTAGAAATGGAGAAACTCTGGCTGGCAGCTGCTACCATTTTCTAGCCTCCTCCTCCTTAGATCCCAAGTCATTCTCCTGAAATCCTGCCTCAGTCTGAGTCCTATACCGAAGACCCGGCTAGTCATCGGAGACCCAGCTGTCTAAACATGGCTGCTCCCTGCACATCTGGCCCCCGACACCAGAGCATTAGAAGCATCATTTGCCATTTGGCTTGGATACCACTTTCCACCTCCCAGACCAGAGGTGATGGGTGCATACCCATTATCCTTGCTTTCTTCCTAGGAGAATCTGACTTTTTTTCAGGCATTTGCTCCCTCTCCTATTTGGCCCCATGTGCCTCAGGGCAACCATGGCTCCATGGGCAGACCTGTTTGTACTGGAAGTGATCCTAGCCCCTCCGCCACCCCATCCAGTATTGGTTCAGGATAAGCCCATGATCTAGTTTAGGCCAGTGGGATGTGAGGAGTGGTATTCTGGGGTTTCTAGATTTGTCATGACAGAGCTCTGGGAAAAGGCATGAGGAAATGTTGCTGCCACCATGTCACCCCCCTCACCCACCTCACAGATAAAGGAAGGGTCGGAGCCTAGAGGAAGTGGGGCTGGAACCATGGTCTATGCTTATCCTGAGCCTTGCCTGGGCTTCTTGTTATACAAGCCAGTACGTTCTCTTTGGCTTAAGGCAGTGTTAGTTTTACTTGCTCAAGTTAGAAGGTAGAAGTAAGGTGACCAAGTTGATATCGATATGGTGAGATTCATACTTTCAAATTAATGGAGACCTTAAAAAAACCAAAGAACAAAATAAAACAAAAAAACCCCACCACAGACAGAGATAATCCAGGTGTGTTTCCCAGATCAGCAGCACCAGCATCACCTGGGAACCCACTGGGACATGCAGATACGTGGGATCCACCCCAGACCTACCGATGCTGCCACTCTGGGGCTCCCACTCTGTCTCAACAAGCTCTCTGGTGATTTGGACATACCTCAGTTTTGGGAGCCACTGATTCGTACCTGGTTTTCTTTGTGGCCTTTCATGCTAGTGCACTGAACCCACATGCTGCCTGTTTCACCCAGAATCCCTTGCTAACTCTAAGTTATTGCCTCAAAAAAAAAAAAAAAAATATATATATATATGTATATATATATATATAGTCACCACATTGCCCATTTCAGAAGACAGCCTGCAGTGGGATTTCTGCTAATGTCCTGCTGGGTGAAGAATGTTTTCAATGTGTCAGCACTCTCTGCTTTTTCCCAGTGTACTTTGTTCTTCCACCATTATGGGAAAGTTGTAGTGTTTCTCTAGCTTGATCGTGAATGGTGGAGTTGCCCCCAGCTTTAAATTGATCCCAGACTGGTCCCATAGAAAGGGCTTGTTTTCCAGTTCTCCTGTCCCTTCTTCAACTCCTTGACTCATTACTTAGAAAGAAGGCATATAAAATATGGGTGTCTCCTGGCTGTCCACCAACAATGACCTTTATGAGCAGATAGATGCCACATCAGTCCCCATAGTGTTCCTCTGGTGTGCCCTGTGGACCACCCGGCCCAGAATCGCTGGGACCATCATTAAAGATACAGATGACCCAGGATCTACCCCTCAGACTACCAAATCAACATCTGGAGGTGAGAGCCTGAGAGTATGAAATTGTAACAAGCATTCTAGGGATTCCTAAATACCCTGGAGTTTAAGAACTAGGACAAAGGTCATTTATATATTAATACTAGAATGGCCAACAGAGGAGTTCAGGGTGTGGTATTTTCAGAGCTAAAACAAAAAGTCCCTGGCAGGCAGGATGGTTGGTCAGCCTGAGAAAGCAAGTTCAACGTGTGCCATCCTGAGCCTATCTGCTATAGCGTTAGAGAGCTATGAGTCTGTCTTCTTCCTTCCATCTGCTTTCCCCATCTCAGCTCATCAACTGATGGCCTTCTCAGAGCCTCCTATTTGCCCCAAATCCTGAGTCGGTCTATTTGAGGCAGCAAGGGTATTGATTCTCCCCTCTGGCAGTGTCATTTGACATGGTTATTCATCTCAGAGTAAGGATCCAGTAACCTACCAATAAATATTCATGGGCCCCCAGGATGTAGTAACTTGCCCATGGGCACTGGGGTTAAACGGTGGTACTGATGGTTAAATATAACACCTTCTAAGCAGTGTGATATCGGCTGCTAACTTCTAGAATTGGCTAGGATTTTCTTCCATGAACTCCAGAAGAGTCTGAAATGCAACACCAAGAAGTTATGAGCCAGACCACCAGTTTAGACACTCCTTTAAGATTTCCATTCCTTAGGCTCAGACTGTGAACCCCATACTCCTATTGCCTGGTGAATCCTCTCAGTAGCTCCAGATCAGTTTTCCATGATCTGAACCCATGCCATGTTGCTTTCCTTTCCTAGGACTTCTTTCACATACACTATCTTCTTGGGTGTCCACCAAATACACTCCAGAGCCTTCTTGCACACAGCCTTCTCCTGCCTGGGAGGATTTTCCTCAGATAGCCTCATAACTCCATCACCTCCCTCAGGTTTTTATTCACATGTTTCCTTCTCAATTTTACCCTCTCTGACCACCATATTTAAATGAGAATCCCACCCCCTACTGCCCACACTCCTCAACACTCTGTGCTTCTTTTCCTCCATAGCATTTATTACCATTTAATATAATACACACTTTATCTTCTCTTTCTCTTTCCTGTAAGGGCATTAGTTTTTATTTATTTCTTCCCCACTGATTTGAATTCAAAGCCTAGAACATAAAAAATGCTTACTAAATAATTACTGGACCAATTGAATCAGATGGTCACTGTGAACCATGTTTTAAAATGCTTAATTGCAAATTTCACCACTATCTGGAGGCCTACTCTCATGATTCACCCATGCTTGGATTTCCCTGTTGGCCTGGATATATCTGAGTTAACTGGGGCCTTCTGGTGGGTGTACCGTCAATGCTGTTTGCTCTTCCTCAGAGACTTTTTCTAGAGACAGATTGTTCTTGTGGTGCAATCCTGGTGATGTTCCTTTTTTCACCATCCAACTGTTGAGATGGCGCCATTCTTGGTTATGAGTTAATTAACTTGGCTCATACTTTAAGGATCCATCTTGTCATTCATCTGATATTTTACAGAGCACCCACTACATTCCACATACTGGAGATCTAGAGATAAAGGCTGCAGCCTCTGCCCATGATAAGCTCTCAGTCGAGATGGGGAGGCTGACCACAGTGTGCACAGCCTATGCACATGCCCTATGGTATCCTGTGCCCTGCCCAGTGACGGAGGTGAACAGGTTGTGGTGGCCATGGGAGGCCACCTCCTCCAAACTCAGAGAGGCAGCAAAGGTCTTCTGCAGGTGTCATTCCCGAGGGAGTCTCGAAGGATCAGTGGGATGACTGTGACTGAGGTCAGGTGGTGGGTGATGGGAGGAAGGATGGGATCTCAGGCAGAAGGACTGAAGCCAGAGAGAGAGACATAGTCAGGAAACCAGAAAGTGGTTGGGGGGTGTGGTACAGGTGACTGGAGGACAGAAATGGCAGAGGGGTGGGGAAATGGGGGAAGGACTGAAGGAACATTGACATTGGAGAAGCCCCCAGGGGTGAGGACACCAGGGTCTTGAATGACACATTAATGGAATTTGGACTTTATCCTCAAACTAAGGAGACACAGAGAGTTTTAAGCAGGTGAGAGACGTGATCAGATGTATAGAGGTCTCTTTTTGGGTCTCAGGATTTTATCTTCAGTGCCTGCTTATATGGAGCAAAAAACCCAGGCTTATGGAAGGTCTTGGTAACCCATGGCACACTTCAAAATGCTTGAGTGTATATCTCAGAGTTTATATTCTGTACCTTTCCCTTCCAGCTTTGTTCTCTGCTTCTAGTGCTAGAAGCATATATGTTTACTAGAGGTATTCTAATTTGCCCAGAAACTACAGACAAAGCTGTGGGCAAGCAGGCAGCACCACTGACCTTGAAGAGCAATGAGTGAAGCCCGAACACTTTCTGGCCCTTCTCAGGTCAGCTCCTTTGGCAAAACCCAAAAGGTTTCCCTTTGGGTATCTTGACCTTTGGATGTTTACAAAGGCAAGGGCCTCTGATGGCATGTTCCTTTGTTCCTCCAGCTCCCAGAACAGCACTGGCACAAGTACTCAGAATGAAAGAAATAATGGATAGCATGAAGGCAGCTTGGAGCAGTGGAGAATGTTAGGAGGATTGAGAAGAAGTGGAGCCATAGTCAGGTTCTGGGTGGTTGGCAAGGGGCTTCCAGAGTAAGATGGAGAGCCCCTTGTGGAGAAGAATGGCCCTTTCCCGGCCCTCTGGGCAGCATATGGACACAGGGAGGCTGATTTCTCCAAGTGCAGGCTCAGAAGTTCCTAGGTGCTAGCACAGAAGGTGTGTTCTTGGACTTGCCCGAAGACACCCCCTATCTATACGACCACAGCCGGGATCTGGAAGTGACATTTTTAATGAATTCTCTGGGTGATTTTGAGGCATGCCACTTTGAGCACCACTGACACAAGGAGACAAGAAGAGGGTGGAAATTGGATTAGCTCACACCAAAGAGCCTCCTCCATCAGCTCTTCCCAGACTCCTTATCAGAGATCACTCTCCCTGGGTCCTACTGCCCCTGCCCTCAGTCTAGTTTCTGTGGAGGCCCCTCCTGTGCCTCTCTCAGCATTCTTACATTATGTGTCCTTCTCCTTTGGGGCACTGTTGAGTTTGTGTGGGTGACGGCTTTTCCCTTTCGTGCCTCACAGCACCGAAAATCTGTTTGGAAATCACTTAAAGCAAACATTCCCCATTTGGATTTACAATACAAGATCCCCTCCCATTATCAGAAGAAATCTGAAAATGGAATTCCACAATCATTTCACTTTAATGAATTCCATACTCATAAAATATAGTCAATAAAAATGCGATTAAATGTTCAACCTTACAACTTTTCTTATCGAATTGACTGAGATAAAAAAAAAAAACAGTGTTGAAGAGGGTGTGGTTAAATTGGAACTGTTAGAAGGAATGTAAATTGGCACAAATTGTCTCAAATGCATTTTGACAATATGGGTCAAGAGCTTTAAAAAGACTTACATATTTTGACTCAGTTATTCCTCTTCTTGAAATTTTTCATAAGGAAACAATCAGGGTCATAACTATCAGTAAACAGTCTAAATTTAGCAAAAGGGGGCGTGGTTATGTGAATTACAAACTAGAGATATGCTTTCTATTATATAGACACTGAATACGGATTTAGAAAGGCTAATGTCATCGTTTGTGGCATACACACACACACACACACACACACACTCACACATAGATAAAGCACTCATAACATCATTCTCATTTTTAAAAAGAAGCACACATCTCTGAACGATGGAATATTCTTTTTTTTTTTAAAGATTATTTATTTATTTTTATTTATTTGACAGAGAGAAATCACAAGCAGGCAGAGAGGCAGGCGGGGGAGGGGGTTAGCAGGCTCCCTGCTGAGCAGAGAACCCCATGCGGAGCTCTATCCCAGGACTCTGGGATCATGACCTGAGCTGAAGGCAGAGGCTTTAACCCACTGAGGCACCCAGGCGCCCCTGAATGATGGAATATTCTACAGATACTTCTGACTTCCAGTACTTTCTTGCTATTGCTATATGAACTATGCTTTTCCTACATTCTCCACATTTTCTACAATTAAAGTGCATTGCTTTCATAATCAAACAGTTAATAAATTACATACACAATGTAAATGCTATATACCCGCCTCCCAAAGAAGGCTCCCAGCATCTCTCCCTCTCATATTGCTTCTCAGCTCCAAATCCCTCAGTGGCCCTCACACCTCTGAGATAAACCGTACACTTCTCTTCAGGGCAGGCCAAGCCCTTTATGACCTGGTCTTGACCCATGTGTCCAGTCTCACTCCTGGCTCCTCCTTCCATGTCATTTCTAGTTCCTTGGGCATGCCGCGCCATCTTAGGCCTGCATGATTTTTAATGAGCTGATTCTTTTGCCTAGAATTCCCACCCCTTGGTTACTTTGTAAAAGCTCCATTCAGCTCTTAAGCTTTTTTCCCCTAAAGCCTTTCCCTCAGAACTTTAGGAAGATTTAGGCATTGTTCTGTGCACTCGTTGCACCTTTTAAAAATTCTTTGTTATCATACAGTAACAGAATTGCTCATTTCTGTTTCTGTTTTCCAGGTTGAAGACTGGAATTAGCTTTGTGATTGGCACGTGGTTATCAACCAAAGGAGCACGTACTGAATGAGAGAATGGGTACGCAAATCACACAGACCTTCGCAAACATTGTGCAGGTTGTACCTTGTGAAAGGGCACCCTGCAATGAGTGAGTGTGGATGAACACCAAGCCAGACCTTCTCTCACCAAGCCGGTGTGCTCAAAGCCTGGGAAAGCAAATGGTGCTAGGTTGCTAATTGTTTTATTTTTTTTAAAGATTATTTATTTATTTTAGAGAGAGAGAGAGAGAGAGAGAGAGAAAGAGAGTGAGCACAAGTGGGAGTGGGAGGGCCAGAGGGAGAGGGAGAGAGAATCTCAAGCAAACTTCACACACAGTGGAGGGGCGCCTGGGTGGCTCAGTGTGTTAAAGCCTCTGCCTTCGGCTCAGGACTTGATCCTGGGGTCCTGGAATCGAGCCCCGCATCGGGCTCTCTGCCCGGCGGGAAGCCTGCTTCTACCTCTCTCTCTGTCTGCCTCTCTGCCTACTTGTGATCTCTGTCTGTCAAATAAATAAATAAAATCTTTAAAAAAAAAAAAAAACCAAAAAACTTCACAGTCAGTGGATCCCAACTGGGGGCTCGATCTCACCACCCTGAGGTCATGAACTGTGCCTAAATGAAGAGTCAGATGCTTAACTGACTGTGCCACCCAGGATCCCCTGTCATGTTTGTATTCTTATACTTTTTTGTCTCGCTCTCTCTGTACACATACACACACACACATACACACACACACATGCACACACACACAATGTACATGAATAAATTCTCAATGTTTTTTAACTGATGGGATACGTGATCACAATGGTTTAGGATTGCTAGCCTAGAGCACTGGGGTTTTAGTGATGAGTAACACATGCCTTCTAATGCTCACGCCATTCACTACGGAGTAGGGGATTCACTGACAAACAACCAACCACAATATAACAGGGAAAGATGAATTTTGCCTGGGAGAATCCAAGAAGGTTTCGTACAAGAGATGACATCCGAACAGGGTTATTTGGCTAATAAATAGAAACATCTAAGTCTAATCTGTACATAATTCTCTTCAACTCAGTGTACTTTGCACTTAGCAGTGAAGGAGTATGAAATGAATTGTGTGTTGTAAATGATGGAAAAGGGATGAGCCAGAGTTCGTTCAAAACTGTAAAGAAATGGAGCCATGTGTGTTCCGTTATGGGGCCAGGTAGAAATCCTAGGTTTCACAGTCACGTCATAATAATACCCCACTTTGTATCTAGTCTCAAAATACCCCTGAATCCCCAGGGCTTCTAGAGAAAACCTAAGTTCATTTCCACCAATTCGTGTTTTTATTTTGCCTATCCAATTTGGCTCATTGTTGCATTTTGCAACTTTGTGCAAAGTGGTCAGTCCTCTAAGTGGGGGATGTTTGTTCCCTGGGGAATGCTGTGAATTTGTGCCTGCCAAAGCCTGCCTGCGTTTGGCCCCATTCTTTTAGAAAGTTGAAGACAAGGGGAAACATTTCCTCAGGGATAACACTAGAAAAACCTCCTGGCGCTTGCTCTTTTGCTTAGGTGAATCACTAAGTGGGTTAAACGGAACCATTAGCTTCTTGACGGTAGGGACTGTGTTTCCTGGAAGTACCAGCGTGAAGTTCGGAGTCAGAAGGTTTGGGTTCCAACATGGGGCTCTGCCATGATTAGCCGTTGGTTGGGGCAGGGCAAATCACTTAACATCTTCGAGACTCTCTCCATCTGTCACCTGAGAGTAGTAAGATGTATGAGGCTGTGGTTGGGATCGAATCTGACATTAGGTATTCAAGTATTTTGTACTCAAAGGGGCATTTTCCAAATGTGAGCTGTGGGTATTACTCCTGTCTTCCTTAAGGGTCCCAGTGAAGAGCATTGGCTGCAAGAGAAAATGCCATCTTCCCAGTGGTTCCAGAAAGACTGGCTGCCTGACTGATGAAGGTGCAACAGATTTAGTTCCAGCAAGCTTGCTCATGGTCAGGAAGAAATTGCTTCTGGTGACGGTGACTTGTGCCATGGCCCACAGGTTTGGACCTTGCTGACCCCTTCCCGCCTCTCCCTGTACAAAGGACATTCCCCTGGGGTCCAGCTTTTATCTCCGATAAGTAAAGTCATGCTAATAGGGTAATGGATATGATGGGTTAACATTCTGAAAATGCAGTTTCTTTTAATTTAAACCAGGGTTTTATGGACACTGTGCCTGAACTCGACAGGCGGCTGTGGGGGCTATTTTTGGACAAGCAGGACTTCCAGCACCTCTTAAATCACATCACACAGCAATTGCGTACTCCACCTACACACAGGGTGGGTCTGCATACATGAAACAGGACTCTGGCCGTGGGTGAGACCCAAAAACTCTTTCCCTCATCTGATGACTAATCCTTGTTTCTGCTTTCAGAAAGGGAAAGCACCATACACAGAGCTTACCAGTGCAATACATTTTCCTTTTCTTGCTCCAAAGAAAGGGGGAAAAGAAGTGTATGTGTGTGTGTGTGTGTGTGTGTGTGTGTGTGTCTATTCCTCCAATGATTGAGGAATCCTGAAATGAACTTCTATAGGAAACCTCTGACAATGTTCTATGCATGGTTTTGTACAGGGAATTGAAACAAGTTGGCAGGAGGAAGAATTCTTTCTGTATAATTCAAAGCAGATATTTTACTGGGGGAAAAGCAAGTCAGAAATTTGCTGTCAGTCCTTGAAATTTTATTAGTTATGAAAAGTAATATATTAGCCCATTGCATTAAGTCAAGATAGGATCTGCCCTTTTCTTTTTCTCAGTGATAGTCCTAAAATGAATCTTTGAGAATGCAGTATAAGACTAGCTCCTCATAAAGGATGAAGACCCAGTGGTGGTCACATGTCACGTGTTATTAGACTCTGCTTTGCTTCCCTGTAGCTCCAGAGATAGATAAAAGGATAAGACTTTGAATAACTAAAATAATTAGCTATTCCTTCTGACTAATAGGATAATCTAACCGGAGATTTCTTGGTGAATGAGTGAGGCCAGATTGAGTCTGTCTTTTCCACATAAATTCTTGATAAAGGCTATTAAGATAATGATAAACTGACTAGTTTGGGAGTGCCTGGGGTAGTACAGGACACTATGTTGGGCATTCTGTTGGCCTCACTCACCATCAGAGTTCTGTAGATTTCAAATGGTTATACACATTATAATGCAAATAAGTATGAGCTGAAATATGAAATTTTAAAGGCAGGGGTTTGTTAAACAATTTCACTTTTTCTCAGTAGGAGTTTTTGTAGGATTGGTTTCCTATGTGTGAACATACTAAATTCAAAATTACATGCATTTTATACATCTCTTGAAGCAATGTAGAGACCGTATTTTAACTAGCTTACATTATCTTTCTCCTTAACAATGTTTGAGGGTTGTTTGTGGCCAATCATGTTTGTGAAATAAAAGAATGGATGCATTTTTTGTATAAAAATATCTATCTGAAACTCATTCATTCAAATTAATATTCATTGAGTGTTTAATATGCACAGAAGCTTTTCAATAAATATAAATGAATTTCTAATAGTCCATTCTTTCACCTCGATTTTGGCATTTCTTCTTCCTTTCCTTGCAACCAAAGATCGAGGAAAGAGTTAGAATTTCAGAAATAGACGTTGTATTAAAAACATGTAGAAGCATGAAAATTGTTACCATACTTCAATTCCAGCAATACTTTTTCTCCCTCTAAGGAAGCAGGTTTTCTGTATGTTCATTGCATCTTTGACTGTTTCGGTGTGTCCTGCCCTCTTGCCCTCCTCTTTCCAACACACCCTGTCTGGGGACCATTACCCATCTTGCTAGAAGTTGTGAACAACAAGTAAGGTCGGCTGCAGGGCTCAATGAAGAGCAGACTCCATTGTAACTGGGGATTAAATCTATAACTCTTCCATCAGACTTGCTGCAAGGTATTAAAATGAAATAGCAGGGAACAAGCCCGTTGTTTACAAAATTATCCACTAAGAGCTTGTGAGGTCAGAGACGTGGTTCAATTCAATCTTGTGCCCATTATCTAGCGTACAACAGAAATTCAGTCAACGTCTGCTGAGCAAGGAGAGGGCTAGGATGAGGATCTGCTATATCCATTAGCACAGGGCTACGTGAGAGACTGAGAGAGGAAAATTCAAGAGGAAGAGGGATGGATTGAGAGGATTCTGGGCTGTGGTTTTGAAAACTTTCTTCGACCTGTATTTATAGCAAACAAATAGTTATATCACAAATCACACACATACAAACACAGCTGCAGCCAACTAAATGTCTTTGTGGACCACAGGGTAATCAGCTACAGTCAGGAACCGGCTGTGTAGGACATGGAGCCCACCAAGGGAAGGTGGGAGGGCCTGGAGCTGCTAGTACCTGGGAAGTGCCGCCGAACCACTATGGCTGAAGGAAGGAAGCTATGTGCTTTACTCCCTGCTGCCTCGACCAGGAACCCTCACTAGCCCTGCATTAATAAGTGAGGTCTTTTAGACAACAAGCACCTCTTCCATGCTTACCATGCACCAGCACTGAATCAGGTTTATCAGAGTTACCCTATCCCAAAGTGTACTTTCAAACTTCCCCCAAATTTAAACTCTGATTTTCTCTATATCAGAAGATACTTTTGCTCAGTTTCTCACGCCACTTGGGAGTCTCTCCTTATGCCTACTTCTCCCCTACCCCTCACATCTCACATTGGCACCAATCTGCTGAGTCTTCCTTTTAAATACACTCGTATCTGTCAGCACTCCTTTTCCCCGTGGATTCTCCTAGAGCCTCCTAACTGGTGCACTCACTCCCACATGCGCCTCCTACTCTATCCTGATTTGGGCTTCACTTAGCAGCAAGAGAACATTTAAAACAAGAACTGAGATTGTGTCACTCTCCTCTTTAAAGGGTTTTATGGCTTCCCATTTCCTATGAAGCAAAAACACAAACTCTTTCCTAACAAGGACCCACTTGGTAGGTCTGGCCTCCACCCCTTTCCACCTCGGTTTCTGTGTTCCAGGCTCGGAGGCCTCTGATTCCTCTAACAGGCCCACATCTTTCCTTTCCCGCCTCATGTTCTTTGTACCCGCTGTTCCCTCTGCCTGAATTTTCTCCCCTCGTCTTTTCAGTTGTCTCCTTTTTGTCATTCAGCTCATCTCCACTCAGTCTAAAGCATTCTCTCTGATCTAAAACAATTACCCCAATTCATAATTATGTATACATTTGTTGGCTTGTTTGATCTTTGTGTAATGCCTGCCTTCCCTATTCAGATGTAAACTCTGCAAGGGCAGGGAATTATATTTGTTTTATTCACCAAAATAAACTCCATCATAGCTTTGGTACATAGTAGATGCTCAAATATTTGTGGGATGCATGAAAATGAAGCATTTCCTAACCCTTAGTCATTGAACATCCCTTGATGATTTAGCCAAAACTGTGTACCACCTATACTATGCGGCTAATATTTTTCTCTAAACATACTGCAAAGCAAGTTAAAAAAATAATACGGCTCGATCCTAAGCCATGAAGTTGGGACACTGCCAGTTCGTATTACGTTTTTATTTTTAAAATGCACGTTAAAATATGTGCTTAACAAAATATAAATTTTGTATCTATAAACTGTCTAAAATGATCTTGTGGGAAATGCAAGAATAAATAAGAAATTCTTAATGAGTGAGGCTTGCTTTCTGTTAGGTGAAGAGTAGAACACCGGACTAAGAGTCAGGAGGACTGACATTCATTTTAACTCTGGCTGGTGACAGGGAACAAATCATTTGAGGTTCCTAGGTTTCCATTTTCCCATTTATGCTACAGAGTCGCTACCAGATTTCAGCTCAGCTCACATGAAGGTGTGAAGACATAATGAGATAGTGGTTGCAAAATCCTTCTTTTTACCTAAATGTAAGATTTTATTATTATAATTATTATTATTTGAGAAATGGTACTACTTTTGTTTATTCCTTAGGGTGTTCAGTCATATTTATCCCTTCCAAGACATAACAAAGAAGAAGAATGTATATTAGTTTTCATCATGGCAATGAGGACTAGTATAATAAAATAACCCAAATACCCTTTGACCATCAGATTGCCTTTTTTCCTCTTAACTAGCAATTAACTTATCTTTCATTAGTTGTATTCCACTTGGTGGAAAACCTGCTCATAATCTGCATACCAATGTTCGTAACAGCATAATTCACGATAGCCAAGAGATGGAAGCAACCCAAAGCTTCATCAGTGGTTGAACAGATAAATAAAATGTTACACGTACGTACCATGGAATGTTATTCAGTTTGAAAAGGAAGGAAATTCTGACATATACTACAGTATGGATGGGCTCTGAAGACATTATGTTACATGAAATAAGCCAGTCACAAAAAGACAAATACTGTACGATTCCACTTCTATGAGGTATCTAGGAAATTGGAATTTCCTTTCCAATTCATAAGGAAAATAAAAGAGTAGAATGATGGTCCTCAGGGCCTAGGGGTGGGGGAAATGGGCAGTTGTTGACTGGATATAAAGTTTCAGTTTTATAAGATCAAAAGTTGTGGAGACTGGTTGTGCAACAATGCAAATATATTTAGCCCTACTAGATGATATACTTGGAAATAATGAAAATGGTAAATATAATGTTATGGGTTTTTTACTATAATAAAAAATTTAAAAAATATATCCTGCTCATAGATGTTTCTAGTTCTTTCACACATCCTAAAGTACAAAATGCCAACATCCATTATGACTGAGAAGAGAAACTTAAAACATAATGGTCAACTATAACAGCCAAACTTTAATGGACACTTACTGTATGACAGGCACTATGCTAACCGTTTTGTATTTACTATCTCATTTAATCATCACAACAGCTTGATGAGGCAGATACCACCATCAACGTTGACTTTACAAAGAGAAAACAGGTACAACAGAGTTACCGAATGTGCCTGAGGTCACATGGCTAGTAGGCAGTAGAATCACAGCAGGAGTCCAGCCAGACTCATTTGGATCTGTGCATCTAATTGCTAAGGGTATGTCTCACCAAACTAGCAGAAGGCTCTAGAAATTCACTCTCACTAATTCGCTTAGGTCTCTTTCTTTCCACACCTTCATCTCTAATGCATATGTATTAACTTCTCTCTCATTTCCCATCCTTCCCTCTTACCTCTCCCAAAGACTTAGTTACCTTAACCATATAAACCTAAAATGTTAGAATTAAAAGTTCCAGGTGATCTGAACATTGGGGTAGAAGCCCCTCATCAGGGTGGCTCAAGAATAGGACCAAGACTGTTTGGCACCTCCCTCATGTGCAGATACACCACTGGCTTCACCAGAGCAGAAGGAAAAGCAATAAACGTATCACAGAACTACTGAGAGGTTTAAGACTTAATTCTAATTACTAGCAGTAGCTTGTATTCAAGAGATGTTAAACCACAACAACTACTTGCAGAATCCCAACTACTGACCCTCAGTTTTTATGTGATGCAAGCAGAAGGAAGAGAGGCTTCTGAGTCATGGAGTTACTTAACCTGTCTGAGGCTCCAGTTTTCATTGTTCGTATAAGTATCTCTTGGCAGGCTGTTGAGAAGATTAGATTAGCTAATATATATGAAGCACCACGCACATAAGACTTGCAATAAATGAAGTAGTCAATAAATCATAACTATTATTATTACCCTGGTAATAGGGTAATAAAGGCAGATTATTCAGAGTCCTAGATAGAGGAATAGAACGATACAGTGTTCCTGATTCCTTCTCTGACATTCTTCCAGTCATAGTGGGTATGGAGTGTAGAATGTTGGAGAAGCTCCAGGACCCACCCTGCCAAGACTGTCTGTGATGGCTGCTCTTCACGAGCTGAACCTTGCTTCATTCTTGTGGCTTCTCCTCCTCTGATAGCTCTGTCCTGGGATTCTTGACTAGGTTCTTATCCTGTCTGGCAGTTTTCCCATGGACTGACGGTCTGATCAGCAACCCCATCACCAGCGCTTGGATGGTGTGGTTTCCTGGGACTGAATTCCAGGGGCCTCAGCCTCTGATTCCACTCCTCACCAATGATCCCTTGCTTCCTCCTGAAATACATGGGCTTGGCCAGCTGTCTGTGCTCCAGGGTGGAAAAGAGCTGGGCGGGGGGGGCATGATTTGGATGTTTTTCAATGTCTTTGCTTGAGTTATGCTTTTCTTTGAAAACAGAACTCCAGATTTCTGATCTGAGAGGCAAACATATTTGCTCCCTAGGAGCCCATTCCTAAAGCAATGGAGCTCTGACCTTCCACCCCTCTCATGGACTCGCCTGGACTCAACTTTCTTTGCTGGGCTTCTCTGTCCTTCTCCAGGACCATAGAGGCTCAGGGTTGTTAACACATCTGACTGCTCCTTTTCCCATCTTGACAAAATTCATTCGGTTGCAACTCTTCATAACTCTTTACCCTACGACCATTTCTAGCACTGTAATTTCTCCTCATTTTCCCTTCCTTGGGTGAGAAATGCCTCCAAAAGCCCAGATTTTGGCACAATAAGTCCCAGATTGTTTTTATAGTCCCAGTGTAGTACTACTTTGTTACAGCTCAATATTCCTAAATTTTGTTCCAAGTCTTTATTTTACATTTATAAATATCAGGTTGTATTAATTGGTTCCAGCTTTAAAAATGTTCCATCCGAGGTTACTTTCTGCTATTTTGATAGTGGTTTCGAAACCCGGAACACCAAGGCCCTGATGTGGGCCATGTTCTGCAAGCATCCCTCAAGGACTGGTGGGGGACGGAAAAGATACGCAGATCTTGGGCCTTGCTGTGTTCTTTGAAGACTGTACTGGCCATAATAGCTTCAAAGAATTTCAACAAGTTCCTAAGACATGACCTTCCCTTTCCGAAAACCACACTGGCCAGGCTTGCCTTAATCAAGCTGTGCTTTTCTAAGCATCCTTTTACTTGATCTCCTGCAGCAGTTTTCAATACTTTCCCTACAAGTGAAGTTAAACTAACTGGCCTGTAATTTCCTGGTGTGTCCCTAAGCTCTATGAAATAACGGCATTATGTTGGCTACCTTCCAATTCTTCCTGATTTTTTTTTTGTTTTGTTTTAAAATGCAGGATTGAAAAGGCCAGAGAATGCTTCCTGTCTCCCTTTTCCTTCGTTCCTTCGATGACATACTGCTTTCTGGTCCCAGTAGATCTGCCATTTTAATAACTTCAAACCTCTTAAAAGTTTTCACATATTATTTGTTTCTATCTCTGAAGCATGAGTTTTCCATTTTTCATTTTGACAAGCCTCCCCACTCCTCACCCCAAATAAGGGCTCACAATTCCATTGAATAGACTGTTAATGTGAGGCACTGTTAAAAAAATGAATTTCATATTAGAAATGTGGACTAGGGAAGCAACTAGATCATAATTAAGTCTGTGGTCTTACTTGTGAGTTATAATGAATACATGTTGGGGAAGGAGCTAAAGAATGTATCTACATGCATAGGAATAGGAACCAACAAAATGAAATGATTACATCTGGGGATACTAATCCAATTTACCTGCCAAGTATCTTAAGAACGTGATGAAACTAATTAGATCTTTATAAAATTTGCAACCTGTATCTTCTTAAACTGCATTTGATTCATTACTTTCAAATCTAACATCAGAAGAATCTTTCCGTATTTAATCATCTCCCAATAAAAAAGTCCACAGAAATATTTTAGTTAAAATACATCAGTTAAAAAATAACATCTTATTTTTTTTTAAACTGGTAAGAATAAAGAGGAAAATTCACAATTATTCGTATTCATAAAACTACACTGTATCACATCATCTTTCAGACTGTCTTGGTTGTTTGTTGCATAGAATTGATTAATTTTTAAAATAAGTGAGTCACCAACTAGGGCATACAAATGTTTATTCTTTATAGATGTTTTTTGTTTCAGCAAGCTTTTGTGTTTTTCAAAGTTTTTTTGCAGTGATCTAATTTGTCTTTTCTGAATAAATCACAGGTGGGCAAACTACAGCCCATGTCTGGATGGTTGCTTATTTCTGGGTTGGAAGGTACGATGATCACCATCGTGAAACAAAGCCAAACATAGAGTGGAGTCTAAAACTTTAAAACTGTTGACCTTGACTTCAGAGAAGTTGAATTAACAAACCCCTGTCCAATGGGTAGTTTTTTCTTTCTAATTCATCAAAGTCACAATGTCCAAAATTTGTATATCTCTTAATAATGCACACATACTGTGTATCAGATTAAACACAGGTGGGAGAATCTTTGCATGTATGGAACATGTAGACCTGTCACATAGGGAACATTTCAATCAGCTTTGAATGATTCCAACTATTTTCCTTTTTGATTTTGGACAGGATTGAATAAACCTGCAAATGAACAAATCAGATTCTGTGAGCCATTGAAGTGAGTGACACTTGCAGCCAAATATTTGTGCATATTTAGCAAATAAATTTAAGTTCGGGAGTTGATCTTAAAGCATGGATTTTATTGCGTACTTGAAATATTTTCTCATAGATATTCATCTTCAGGATTTTAAAGATGCAATTAAAGCATGTATAGAATTTACCCTTCCTACTGAGTATTTATCTTATACCAGGCAATTATAAATTTAGTACTATTCACTCTTCTCCCATAACTATGCCTTTGCTTGAGCTTTCCCTTTTCTTGGAAGGTCCTCTCCCACATTTGAATGTCAAGACTGCCAAGACCTACTCATCCAAGGGTGGACAGCTTAGAGTCTAGTGGAAAAATCCTGGGTTTGTGGTAAAGAAGAACAACTTGAGTCTATGGATTCGACTATGGCTAAACCCAAGTTCTTCAATATTCTAATTAATAAACTTCCTACTTTCTCCATGTCTCCATCTCCCTATATGTAAAATGGCAATATTTATACCTCCTTTAAGAATTGTGATATGGGTTAATCAGAATTATATATTCATTTATTTACGAGAGAGAGAGAGAGAGAGAGAGAGAGAGAGAGAGATAGAGAAAGTGTGAGTTGGGGAGGGACAGAGAGAGAGAGAGAGAAAGAATCCTAAGCAGTCTCCATACTCAGCACCATGGAGCCCAACGCGGGGCCAAATCCTATAACTCTGAGATCATGACCTGAGCCAAAATCAAGAGTCAGGTATTCAACCAACTGATCTTTTAATATATAAAAGACCAAAATTAACTACCCTTCCTTTCCCTCCCTATGCTATCTTCTCCACAAGGCTTCTCTAGATCCCACTCATAACCCCACTCTCACGGCAATTTCAGGGAGCTCAATGCAGGGCCCTATCCTAGGACCCTGGGATCATGACCTGAGTTGAAGGCAGACACTTAACCAACTGAGCCACCCAGGCACCCCTTCATTTCTTTAACAAACATTTTTTGACCATTTACTATGTGTTAGGATATATTTTTTCCTCCCCCCCAATTAATCCTTAAGCTTCTTGAGGTTAGAGTCTTTATAATATTCATCTCTCCCCCATTGTCTATATAGTGTGCAATCCCCCTAGTGTTGAACAAGAATGTACTTGTTAATTGTTTGGTATTTATAAAGTACCACTATCTGGTAAAAGCTGGTGTCTATATAATGCAGACAATATCTGTATATCCATTTTCATATAAGTCCACAGCCTCAAATAGGATTACAAGCTGGAAATTATGTTCATATGTAAGGCCAGTGAATGGGATCATCATAATTTTCATCCTTGTTTTTAAATACTACAACTACTACTAATAATATAATAAAGGAATAGCTAACATCCCTGAGACCATGCACAAAGGAGAACATTCTCTTCCCATTCCCGTAGGGGTCCTTAGAGTAGTTCCTGCTAGAGCAGAACATGGTTTCCAAAAAGAGAAGGTGAATGAACAAATGAGCTGTAGCCGAGTCTCTGTGGAATCACATTAGCACAAATCTAAGCACATTTTCAAAGAACTGTGGTTTATAAATAAATACTCTCTCTCATATATACAATCCTATGGCTACATGAACTCTAAAGTTTCAGCGGGAAATTACACAATTTCAGAATGAGGCTGTGTGTACACAACACCAAGCCATCCAAGTGAAAACCTGAGCAAATCACTTAGGAATGTGGTCTTTGCTAGCCCAGACATTTCAAGTCATTATTGCAAATATGTAATGTGGTTCTGACGCTATTTTACTACTCATGGATGAACTGCACTATGGTGACATTTCACTTTAATTTGCTGCTCCTAATTGACTGCAGGCAAGGAATCCAGAAAGCCGAACTGGTTAGAACTATGTTTAAAGTGAGAACGACGAGGCTCCAGTTTAAGGCCAGTGAGGGTGGCCTACAAATGGACGTAAATGTAAGGGTATGGCCTTCAGAGTTCCTGGTTCTTGAGCTTTCCCCTCCAAAATGGAAGACACAGAACTCTACCAATATTGCATGCAGCATAAACAAATTTCTTAGATGACCTTTTCTTCCCCAGGGTGGAGAAAGAAAACATAAGACCTTGCAAAGAGGCTCTTGAGGAGTTTAACTGCGGCCAGTGTCCTAGCTGCTACAGACTGTGCCAGACTTCAGGCAGAAACAGACTTGTGAGTCTTAAAAGTTCACAAGTCCGAGAAGCGTTTGGGTCTGGACCTCTCTCAAGGTCACCATTCACTATCACAACCACCTTGGGGTTCTCAGTAGGCACTGCCAGCAGCTTTTCAACTCACTTGGGATGAGGTCCCAAGCGACAGAGTTGCCAAACAGGTCCTAAGTGTGAAGGGACTAAGACTGGAAATGTGCCCTCTTCTCCAGATGTGCCTTCTGTCGTTGACTGATGCTGATCAGGAGACTGAGTTGGTTTTATGTTCTATATCTCTTTTTACCAAAGCAAATCGATGTTGATGCATGTGTGGTATACCCGAGAACCAATCTCTGTGGTGCTCATCCCACCTTCCCTTTTCTTCTGGAACCATTCAGGAAAGGGTATGTGAGTGGGTGTGGGAGGCTTACGGCCCAAATGCTCCACTGGAAGAATGTGGTAGAGCCAGATGTGAAATGGACCTCCCCTGAGTGAAGGATTCACAACCCAGAGTCACAGCACATATTGGAGAGGAATGGCTTTCTAACTGAACTCTGGATTTGTAACATTGTGCTATCCCACATCCAAGTCAAAATGTCTGTCCAGATTAGACATCAAAACTGGCCTGTTATCATCTCTGATTTTTACTGAGCATCTTTGAAGAAGAAAGAGTCCTTTGGGGGGCTAATTGGTCCCAGGCCCAAGAATTGGACAGGGATTTCTATGGCTACTTCAGAAGAAAACTTCCAATATTTTAAGTATCATATAATGTTTCAACTGGAGCACGCACACTGAGAACATCGTAACAAAAGGTAGAAGGTATTTTATTTGACTCCAAAAGCACAGAATCAATTTTTCCTGATAGTGAGAGTAGCATAGCAAGAGTTAATGCTATAAAATCCACACTATTGTCAAGTGTAAATAAATCCAATGAAACTTGTTCTGATAGTACTCAGGCAATACTAAAGAGTCCATTAGGAAATCATCCAAGACCTGAGACACATAAAAAACTTTATTAGATCACTGAAATAAAGTGCAAACAAGTTTGTCCTAGAAAGATCCAAAAATCCTTACGCTTACAGTCTGAAGAGCCATAAAACAGTGCCTGACAAATTTTAAGTGATATTCTAATTAACCACTGAATGTTTATAGCTTCTTGTGAGCTGTAAGTTAGATATTAACAAGGCAGCATGAGAGGCAATCCCCCTGCACTGAGCATGAGTTCTAAGTCCTTCCATAAACCCAATGGTCAGCCAGACCAGACTTTCGTGTTAAGCATCTGCTAAAAATACAGAATGGACCATTAACCTAAAAATTGTCATTATTTTCATGTCGGTTAAAATAGGATGGAAAATGTGCCCAAATCTCGCTGACTCGTGGAAAATTATAACAGCTGTGTCTTAGTCTTGTACAGGAAACACTTTCTGAGCCATTTTTACATTGTTCCTTTGGTGAAAATAACACTTTGCAATACACTAATCATACAGCTCCCTTTAATACCATCACACACTTAATAATTACCAGGAAAAAGTATGACCCAACTCTTTTGTATATAAAAATTTCTGATTTATAGTCCTTAATTGGATACAGTGGTGGTGTAGACAATCTCGGACAATTTTATTCCTAGAGAGGGATTTTTTCAGAAGAGAGGCAGATTTTTTTAAGTGCCTACCATCGGACAGTTCCAATGAGGAGCAAGAATTTGCTTTCAAAGAATGAATTTAAAAAAAAATTTGTAACGTGAGTATAAAATTATTACTTCAATTCTCATTTTCTAAAAATTACAAACATATCTTCAATAAAGACATCCACCTACCTCATGATATAAGGGAGCACTACCGCCTAAAGTTCTCTTTGCCTTTTTAGATGGAGTTCCAAGAAATGCATTTGATTCATTGATCTGTAAGAAAATTAAATTCATCCACAATGAGAAAGAAAGACATACTTAAAGCATACTTAGATATATGTAACTTTCAATTACCTAGGTGGCTTTTAGGGTTGAAAAACCTAGCAAGGAAGAGATATTCACTAACTAGGCAAAATATTTATAGTCACTTTGGTAAGCTGTTAGTAATCACGTGAGTATGGGCCACCTGACAGGACTTTTCTGTGTGGTCATTCCTAGGTTTCTCTGTAGTCTTAATTTCTCTTGCTATTGACTTCCCTGGAACAGTAAATATTTTAGGCTTTTATTATTATTAAGTCTTTTATTGAATAAACAATTCTTCAGAGAGCCTAGCATGGAGCCTGGTATGGCCACAGGAATTTTGTCAAATGAATGAGTGCTGAAAGGGCCTAAATGGGCCTAAATAATGGGCCAAAATAATTCTTCCCAGTTAAACAATGCAAATTTATTCTAGCTAAGTTTTGTTTAAAATAATCCACCCCAATTTACCAAAAAGCCCAAGAATCTGATAGTTGTACTTATTTTATTATCTTATTCTATTATTTTAAGCACAAAAGTCTTCATGGGGCCTAGAGGTGGGATGGTACAGATACCTGCTGGAGAATGTCTTGCCAGGACACGATACTGAACAATTTCCGCTGAGGGACCTGGACAGCAAGGGTGAGAGCTCTGATGAGAAGATCGTCCTCAATCCGGTTTCCAACTATAAAAGCGACAGAACCCTTCCAATCATTCTGTTAAAACAAACAAACAAACAAACAAACAAACCAGAAGGAATTAAATTCTAAATCCTGGGTAGGTAGGTAATTTTGTGTCAAAGGGTTCCACTAAAACAAGATAATTTTGCTTTAGTTTAAACTTCACCTTAAAAGACAAAAGCTGACCACATAGTGTAAGTTCCTGACTCAAGTAGCCACAAGGCGGCAGTGTTGTGCCAAATTTCATGCAACTAGACCAAAAAAAAAAAAACCAACCAAAAACAACCAAAAAAACCACAACCATTTTCTTGAGAAACTAGACCTTTCATTTTAAGGAAGACAGTGTTTAAAAAAATGACATGCTTTCACTAGAATGCTGTCCAAGAAAAATTTGGTATTTGGAAGAAATGGTTCATTCATATGTTACAAATATATATTAAGATATAATCTTGAAAGCAGAAATCTTTGTTTTTGTTCCCCAGTACATTCTAAGACTCTAAATAGTGCTAGAGGCATAGGAGGAACTTGATCAATACTTGTTGAATGTTGGGTAATAGTGAATGAGTTGCCAAATGGGCCTTTATATGGGGTAAAAATGTAATCCCTGAAGTTGTTGTAAAGCACAGAGCTAGAACACATCTTTTCCTCTTCGTGTAACACAAGAATTTCATTGCTAATTCACAAATGAAAAAGTCCTTTCCCTTCTCAGGACTTAGGCTAAAAAATAACACTTGGACATGAAATGCTGCATCAAATAATTTTTAAAAAACGTTACTAAAGACAATATTCTTATTCAGTAAACCCTTTCTCTATTGTAATTTCTCTTGGGAAGAAGCAGTTCCCTGAAGATTAAGAGTGGAATTTATTGAATTATCCACTGTGGTGCTGAGAGTCAAACTCATCATGCCTACCACGTCTATGGCTTCCTTACGTTAACAATCTTATGGGGAAATGAAATAAGCAAACGTGATAAAGACATTTGGAAAGAAAAATAAATAATAAAGGAGGGCACCCCAGCCATGTGACCTCTCCAGGCCTTACCAACCCCATTTATAGCATAAAGGGGTTAGACAGGGCAAAACCTAACATCCCTCTAGAGATCTGATTCAAATAGAGTAACACTTCCAGAATCAGTGGATTCCGAAACAATGTCTAAGATGACGTGAAGAGATTTTACACAAACATAATGAAATGCATAATTTTCTGTGGTTCTCTCTGGTTTCTGTCCAGTCCATGGTCAGGGTGATGACAGAACTAGGGTCTAGGTGGGAGAAAAGACCTTAGTGCAAATTCCTCCTTACCATCAAATAATCAGTATCCTTAAAAATCTCTTATTTCTTTCCATGGAAACTTACTAACTACCTAACAAAACCTGCCCAATTGTCAATCCAAAACAAAACCACACATGAAAGCATAAAAATGTGTATTTTACCTACAAAATGTGTGTGTGTGTACGTGTGTGTGTATGGACATGTCAGTGTGGTTCAATGTGTTTCCCTCTGTTACTGAGTTTAAGACAGTTTTTGTTTGCTAATTCACCATAGGAAGACTGAGCATCTGTTTTTTCTTTTTCTTTTGTTTTGTTTTAATATTCTGACTCTGAAAAGTTAGTATGACATTTATAATGTATTCTTTTGGGAAAAAATTCCACTATCACAAAATGACCTTTCCCACATGGGATGCCTTTCTTTTCTCTTGTCTACTCCTACAGTCAAAACCTCAACTTTAATCATTGAAAGACGAAAATCTCTTATACTCTCACAATACAGTACACATGGTTCCTAAGCAGGCAATACCCCAAACTTCCCATCAAGTTATACTTTCCCCCACTGAAGATTCTAATGACCACCTCTACCTCACCCCCTCCCCGCTGCACAGGTCCTTGCCAGTATTTGAAAGCTAACAGTGACAAGGAAGGGCTGCCTCTCCACTCCTTGGGGTATAAATCAGAATAAGGGCATTGTAGTAGTCCACCACCTACCCAGTTGTATCGGGTGTCAAAGGCAGGTGTTGACTATTTCAGACCAGAAAAAAATAAGGGAGGAGGAGGCAGGAACTAACAATGATTGAAATCTGCCATGTGCCAGGCATATGCTATCTCACCGAATCCCTGAGTAATCCCTTTAAATAGGAGCGCTAATACTTTATAGATGGAAAAACAGAGGTCCAACAAAGTCAAACAACTTGTTCGAGGTCATCTTGGCAGAACATCATGGAGACCACATACGTGGCTTACAATTTTGAGATCATTTTAGAACAGTTTTGAGAGCAAGTCTTTGGGGTCACAACGCCTTTCCATAAGGCCTAAATTGCAGCTAATGGCTACTTCATTCATAATAAACATAATAGATGAAGATCTGTATCACATGTTAAAGTGGAAAAAACCTTCAAAAATAGATATTGTAGTAAATCCTTAAGACATCTTAAGTTTATTTTATTTTTTAATCAATGATAGTTTTACAAAGGCTCAAAGACATTAAAGAAATTTCCCAAGCTAGTCTCTCTCCAAGCCAGGTGTTCTTGTTACTTTGGTCGGGATGCACCTTAGCGCAAGCTCTGTTCCTCTGATTAATGGTCCTATGCTGAAAATTCTGGGACCGATTTCTCCACTGGAAGGGGTCTGGAGAGTATAGTCCAGCCGAGACTCCATTTCCCACCTGTACTCACTAGCTCCCCAAACTCCTGCTCCCCAGAAAAGGATCTACCTGGCAAAACAGGACCCACGATGGACTTTGTCAGAGTCATGGATTAGTGTCAAGTCACGCTGCCAGAAGCCAGGTAAGCATAAAACGGACTATCTGGCAGAAATAATGCAAATCAAGAATGTCTGCAGAGAAAGATGCACTCACTAGCGTGCTGCACTAGGGGGCAGCGAGATGTCAGGAAATGCAGAATATTCAACTAATGAAGAGTAAGTCATTGCCCTGGGGTCTAATTAGGGAGAATCGTTAAAAGAACAAGGCTCTGCAAATATAATTTCTGAATCTTTCTCTTACTACTCCAGGATAACTATAGATTCCGAATTTCCACTACTGGCAGTAGTTTTAAGAATAGGAAATTGTTTCGGAAAAACTGGGACAAAAATTAGATTTGATACAAAGCGATTCAGAACACCCCTCCGCCATATATCCTACCCCAACATGCAGTTAAACACAGCCCTTAAATTTGGGTTCACAGGGCAGCCAGAGAAAATGAGTATAGAGAAAACAAATGTAGACCATCAGTGAGAAATGAACGTACAAAGTGTGTATTTGAGTCATCACGCTTGTGAGCCCTGAGGTGCTTGCTACCTGTGGGTGAGTTTCACACAACTCAAGAAGCTTGGGCTGACTCTTAGCATAAGCCTAGACGAAGAAAACATTAATCATTTTAGAAAAACTACACTGGATACATCCAATGGTAAAGGCACACCTCAAAAGCCTTAGGAAATGAAGTTGGCTCTCCGCTGGCTGGAGGCACATGCTGGATACAGTTTTTCTGAGTCTCACTTTCTAGCAGTTATTGATAAAGTCATTCAAAGGGTGGAATGAAGTCATATATGGACACAATCCATTACCTTTTATTTACTTTACCAGCCTCACCTAATTGAAGCTTGGCAGGAGGGCGTCTTAACCCAAACACAGACATACTAGTCTTCCAAATCAAGAAAGTATTCATGTAAATGCAGAGACCCGGGCTGTCTCCCACATGCCTATGGTCACAGAGACACGGGGTAGACTTACGATTCCATTCCTTCATATACTGCAAACTCTCCAGATTTCACTTAGGTACTTCTGTATTCTAAGATAATTACAAAAACACTTTAAGACAAGTGAAAAGCAGCTTTTGGACAATGGGAAGGTGATTACTTCCTTCTATTAGCACAAGGCATCAGCTGGGAGGGGAAGGGCAGGACATACATGCTGTCTTCTGCTGCCTTTGCTGGCATGTGGTGGGGTGGTGGGGGGAGCTGCTGCCCTCAAAGACCTGAAATGAGATTCCCACAGTCCACTTTCCAGAGCTGATCAGCTCCCAAGGAGCTCGATGAACCAACAGTGGTCACAACTTTTAGCCGGAGAAGATGTATACAAGCCCCAAGTCAAATCAGCACAACACTAAAAAAGTAAAATTCTGTGCAGAGTTATTTAACAACTGTCCCAATGTGCAAACCTATACTTTATGTCAATATTCTGCTGCAAGGATGACCTTCTTGTCAAGTAGATTTACTGACAAATGGAGAGGGATTTGTGACTTTCTTTCTCATACTAGGTTTTCCCTTCAAAAGGGGTCTTGGATCTCCATCAGGCAAAGAGTGTTAGTGTGGGCTGTTGGCCAGCAGAAGAAATATTTTTATTACACAGAACTGGCTGCTATAATCATACTTGTTAAAAAGAGGTTATAACTATAAAATAAGTTGGGAATAGAGATTACAAATGATTTATTTAATAAACAGGAACAACACAACCACCCAGGATGTGCAGTCATCTAACTCCTTTGACTGCCTCTACTAAACACATTCTTATTACAGATTCTTCTCTAATTATAGATTCCTCACAATTTATTATAAATACTACAGCTCGACGCATTGTCATCATACTATTAGAACTGCTCCTTATTTAGGAATCAGTTCACTTGGCTGTCACATTTTCTCAACTAGGTTATAAGCTCTTTACGTTAGAAATTCCATTTTGTCGCTTTTGTACCTCATGGTGTCCAGCAGATTAATGGGAAATCAAACAGGGCTCTCTTTATGAATAACCGTTGATTGGTACTTTAAAGCAACAGGGAATGTGTTTGGACACTGAGGATTTTGACCCTGAGAATCATAAAGGTCTAGAAGGTCATGTAGCACATACAGGGTCCAGAGCCCTGAAATCTTTTGGGAGGAAAATGGGCTGTCCTTGATCCAACATGATTTCTGCCAGGCGTCAGTGACAAGGGTGTAAGGAGTTAGCCCCTACAGCCGTTCCTCTGCCAAGACAGGTTTCCTGGGAGTGGCTCGAGAAGCAGCCAGATGGTAGGAAAAGAAGGCAGCTCTTTCAGTAAGAGGGGAAAGCCCAAGACTCACACACAAACATGCGTTGGCTATAAAACCATGCTTCCTTCTCTTTCTTTCCTACTGTCTCCCGTCACCCAACAACAGGGACCTCGGTGGCCTTCTTCCCCTCCACCTAACCACTTACAGACTGCAAGTTCTGTTATTCCTTTCTCCTTCTAGGTGCCTCTGAAATTCTTATGAGTCAAACTTTATGGTGAGAGCATATCAGGGTGGGGTGGCTAGAGAGGAAAGACAGACGCTACACATGGTATCAGGGGTCTGGATCCAGAATCTGCCAGATGTGCAGAATTTGCAACTGACACTTGCCTCCTGCAGCAACATCATTGCCCCATCCACCCAAATCATCCCCTCCATCAGGAGTGTGCTGGATCTGATCGCCCTCACTCTTCCTGACTCTGTCCAGTGAGGTTGCATTGAGACCATGAAATCCACCATGGCAGAAGTGTGGAAACTACAGCAATGCCAAGTGCCATGAATCTGAGCTTTGCCCTGGAGAACAGGTTGTTAAAACGTTTAGCAGCACGTCATGCTCCTTTCCTGGGAAGGCCTGTGTATCTAAGCCTGACTTAGAAATGATTTTGATTGAAATGGTGAAGACTATCTCTGGGAAAACACTGAGGGCAAAGTGGATTCTCTCCACCTGCCACATTTCCCACCCCAGTGCACGTTTTGCAGTGTATGCTGTGTGGAGTGACACTGTCTGCCAACAGACACTGCTTCAGGTGGGACCCAGCCTCACTCTCCTTCAAAATGGACTCCAAGAAAAGCAAGTGACAAGGACAGAGTGGCCGCTATGGGAGGAGCAGGGCCAACCTACTCTAAGACTCTCCTTTCCTCCTGAACATATCAGGACTACCTTACCACTCAGGCATCTGAGTCACATCAGGGCAGGGAACCGCTGCCCTGGGTAGGCTGGGCATTCCCCAAGCACCTCTTACCCACAGATGGTGAGACTACCTCATACTTCCATGACCCCTTGGAGAAGGTCATTGTGGCATAATGATTAAGAGCCTGGGCCCAGGAGGCCGACTTCCTGGATTCAAATTTCAATGTACCATCTGTGTGTCCTTGGGCAAGTCACTTAACTTCTCTGTGCCTCACGTATACATGGGGATAATGACAGTACCTGCCTCATTGGATTGTTGTGAAGATGGAATGAGAAAACCTATAGAAAGACCTTCTGAGGATAGCACTTAAGAATGATCATAGCCATCATGGATGTTATTTTTTTTGTTGTTGTGTGTATGTGGGGGATCTTTGGCTCTTGGTACTTGTTAAAACAAAAATGGTTACTCGATACATTCTGTTCCAAGTGTGGAGAACTTACGAGTGAATCAGGAAGGAAAAATCAAACAGAATATCAACAGTTGTATCACGAAAAGGAAAGTCTTCATTTGAATGACAATTTGTAGAATAATTTGCTGTTTGATAGTGATAAACTTATTAACTGACACATTACATTTCTAAAGTATATAGGTGTTTGAAAGAGAGGGCAAAAGTCATGAACATACTATGTTTAAAATTCCAAAGGTATATAATCTTCAGAGCTATGGGGAAAAAAAAATGTGAGAGCGTGGCAGAAGGGAGCCGAAAGTGATTTTGTGTTTGGTAGAGGCCAGAGACACAGACCCATCTCCAACAGTGAAAGAGGCATGGCTTGGGAAAAGTGTGGAGCTGACTAAGGAGACAGTGAGGTCCAAGGCAGCCACACAGAGGGCTGGGGGAGGACAGCTGCACTGCACTAATTTTTATTAGAGACCAAAACCAGCTCACTGGCTTAAAAAAATAAGAACAATGGATCACATGCTTGGTATCTGACTTACAAATATCAACCTGATTAATTTTATGGATGCAGACGTTAAACACAGATATCAGGCAGGGCTCATTCTTAAAAACAAAAGCAAAGCGAGTAAAGTTTATTTTTGGTCCAGAGTGTTTGTGCACCTCTTTCTCCAGATCAGACAGGCTCCCTGGCCTGTTGCTGTATTCTGGCTTCCCTGGGCCCTTTATAGGACACACTAGAATTCAGCATCCCTTTCTCCTGGATAGAATACAATTTATTCACCTCACCTCCTATTCAGCTCAGGGCCTTAATACTTGATTTGTTAACTAGATAAATTAACATACCTATAGCATAAGTGACTGGGGCTATCTTGATGTATTTTTTTTCCTCCGTGCTATCTACATAGGAACTCCTGGGCTAACTCAAAGAGATGCCCTGCTAACAGGGTCATGTTAGCAGTGTCCAGTGGAAAAGGCTCCCCTAGGATCATATCACCTAGACAATTTCCTGCTTTGCCCATGGGCATGGCATATACCAGCATTCAATAAATGTCTCTTGAACTTAGCAGCCCAAACCACACCCTAAAGAGAATTTTTACACACATTTAGTATGGGAATGACAACTAAATATGTGGCATTTTATCAAGTACACTCAGCACTTTGGAAAGAACTATGCCTCTGAGTGACTGAGCATTTAAGTTAAAGGAAGAACATATTCCTTTGAGACATAGACAACACTGTAATGTCTTCTATTCACTGATAAGAACCCAGCAGTTCAAAAACATCTTTCCTGTGCATGCACATGCTATCTGGCTGGTTTTCCTTGTCTTCATAAATATTAAACGTGATCACTAATTAAAATTATTGATGTTCTGGCACAAAAGACACAATGCTCTGAAATAGTATCAAATTCTGCCTCTGTGGCTTCTTAGACAAATGACCTTGGGCCTACCTTTGTGACTCAGTTTCTCACTTGTAAAAATGGATTTAATAATACGACCTTCCAAAGGTTTTTGCAGGGCTCTAATAAACAAATACACCTAGGATCATCTTGCACACTGTAAAGTATGGCACAAAGGTAAAATATTGATGTATGCAAGGGAAATATTATTTCCCACAGAAAGTTCTGCAAAAATGGGTTAAAAGCGGTAAATCACTTCTTCAATTTTGAATTTGGATATATCCTGAGGATCTTCTTTAGATGGTTTGGCCTCAGAGCTTGGCTGTTTGATTGTTTGTCTTTCATTTTTCAGAGTCCTTGGCCCATCCCACCCATCTAGCACATGAGCCTAATTCGGTTTTGCTCCATACATCAGAGAGTTTTAAGACAGCTATTAGAACGCCACATGGAAAAGCTTTGCAGGGAATTCTACTCCACAGAGAAACCACAGAAACCACTACACACCTTAGCCATCTCCCCACCCCCAACAGTTGGCTAAAATTACGGCTCCATTATGTTCGTACAATCCAACCAGTTTTATTGCTTGGAGCAAAATCTGAGGTCCAAAATGAACTTCAGAACATAAAAAGTAAGGCAAACCTCAAAAGGAAACAAACTTCTTTGGGTTTTCAAACAAATATTACATATCAGAGGCATTCTTCTAACAGAGGAGACCAAGCAAAGCTAAGAGGAGTCCTGCTAATTGCTCCACAAATGCAAAATTGAAATCAGGGACTCACCCCAAAGAAAGGAGATCTCTTTTCATCATCAGATATTAAAGGCTACAACCTTTCATCAACTCTATCCTCAGACATGAGACCTCTTGTCCCTCCCTCAAGTCTCTTCAGTGTTGAGTCACTATCTCCCACATTAAAAATGAAGACATTTTCAAGGCTCAATATTAGCTCATTATTACCCTATTGTAGCCCTTTTCTTTGGTTTTTGTTTTTTTCCCACCTTCATTTCTCTATTTTAAATGTCATTTATCCACTGACCATTGTGGTATGTTCTATACATTTGTATAACCTTGGCACTAGAACTACTCAGAGGAAACAAATAACCAGCCAATACTCTTTCTAATGAATCATCTCTGCCCCATAGCTGTTTTTTGGTTAATTATGTGTCATGGACAACTCATTTCCTTGCAGTTAATTCAAGTGTCCTCATTTACCATTTGTTGACTACATAGCCACTAATGGAATTTTTTTAATTTGTTTTCTTTTGGTTTTGTTTGGTTTTGTTTTTTATTTATTTTTGTTTTTGTTTTTTTTAGCCACTGATGGAGTTTAATTTCTACATCCATCTAGAGTGAGTAAAGAACCCCCAAGGACACTTCTGACAACCACAAAGATACAAACAAAACTGTCTTGATTATAAACACTCTACCTTATTCTTCCTCCAATTCAATGAAATATCCAAGAAATACCAATATTTTGGCCACAAATTATGATGTGGGGAAGAAGGGGCTCCAAGGATGGTCCTGGGGCAATGCCAGATCTTCTAGATACCCAAAGTCAATCATGCTCCTAGGTGATGATGGGTCAATCTGAAAACTCCCAGAAGGTGTCTCAGAAAAGCTATGAGGGGACACCTAGAGCAAAAGCCTGCTTGGGAATCTGGGCTCTGCCTTAATTCAGCAAGAAATGAGCAGCAATTCCACTCAACACACATTTATTAAATTAGTGTGATTACATGTCTCTGATGTAAGAAATGCAGTTACACAAAAATGACTAAGGAGATTAAAAAGTAAGCAAACAATGTTGATGTTTCACAATAAGTTTCTTTTTTTTTTTAAAGGATTTTATTTATTTATTAGAGAGAGAGAGAGTGAGAGAGTAGGAGAAGGGCGAGGGTCAGAGGGAGAAGCAGACTGCCTGCTGAGCAAGGAGCCCAATGCAGACCGATTCTGGGACTCTGGGATCATAACCTGAACTGAAGGCAGTGGTTTAACTAACTGAGCCACCCAGGCACCACCACAATAAGTTTCTTCAGAGATTTTTCTTTGTTCAGGCTACTTAATGACACCAGTTGTTCTGATGGGCCCATCAAGGGAGTTAGGATTCAGATTTACAGAGCTGGGATTATGTAATAATCCTGACTTTCCCAGCCTACCGGGAATCAGGATTTTCTCAAGGAAGGCAAGAGGTGGTAGAGATCTGTCTCTGCAGAGAAAACTTGGGTAAGACCACCAAACTGACAAAGGGTAAAAAAAATTCAGCAGTATCGATCAGTTCTGGTGGGAGGGCAGATTAGAGCATGGGTAGCTGCCTGAGGCAGTTCTTCGGATCTTTTTCCTAGAATGCTTATGATTTTCTTCAGATCCTCACACAGCTGCCACTGTTTTAGAGAAGAGTTTCTTGGGAGGTTGACAAGAAAGTGGGGTGGAGGAAAGTCAGGAGGGAAGCATCACTGAAGTCAGGGGAGGAGTGGTATATGTCGTCAAAGGCAATTAGAAGGTTACCAGTGACCTTAGCAAGAGCAGTTTTATTTGAGTGAAACTGCTTCCTGCTCATTTCTTCATTCCTGCAACACCATACACCCTCATAATTCACATATCTCCTTTACCATATGAACCTCGTGTAAGGACCATGTGACTAAATATTCCAAGTTAATGATTATGATAAATTTTAAGCCCTCAATCTGGATATGGTTATTAATTTTCTCCAATTACACAGGTACATGGAGTCTATTTATTGGTTACATCAGGGCAGTAATTCATTATAATTATTCCTCTCTTATTGATTCCCTAATATAGTCCTTACAATAGCTCTTTCAATGGTGTAATAAAAGGAGCACTGGTTTTAGTATCAGAAAACCTGGTTATTAGTCCTGATTCCAACCACATGGGCTTGGAAAAACACTCGGGTACTCAGAATCTGGACTGTTGTAATACAATGTTTATAGTAGAGAGTCATTCATTCATTCAACCAATATTCACTGAGGAGTTACTAAGTGCCAAACATTGAAATGGGCATTAGGAAGAGAATGCATGGGCATAGGGCATAATCACCATCCTTAAACCACATCAGACTAGGAAAGGCAATACACAAATACCAAAATATTTATCAAAGTGTTTCATAGCTATAAAGCACTCTACTATATATTCATTTTATTTTTTTTAAAGATTTTATTTATTTATTTGACAGACAGAGATCACAAGTAGGCAGAGAGGCAGGCAGAGAGAGAGAGAGAGAGGAGGAAGCAGGCTCCCTGCCGAGCAGAGAGCCTGATGCGGGGCTCAATCCCAGGACCCTGGGACCATGACCTGAGCCAAAGGCAGAGGCTTTAACCCACTGAGCCACCCAGGTGCCCTATATTCATTTTAATTACTATATTATTCACCCCAATTTATTCACTAATAATTAACATTTACTATGTGGGTACCTATGTTGCATGTGCTGCCCTGGAAATGGAGGATACAAAAATGAGTAAGAGCAATCAAAAGAAATGAACTAAATCTGTATATCCCAACATGGTAGACTTCAATATACAATGTGGGATAAAAAATGGTAGGATTGGTAAACAACAAATGGAAATTAAAAAAAATAGTCCTCATACAGTAACATACAGTAAACAATAATATGTATTATTCATGGATATAGATAAATAGGTACATAGGTAGGCTGAGAGGATATACATCAAATTCGTGATACTGCTTGTTTCTGGGAAGAGAGAGAAAGGAATGGGATAGGGGATGGCCATAAGGACAAAGTTTCTAGGGTTTTTTTCAGTGTTTACTTAAAAAAAAAAGGAACTAGCAAACTAGTAGTTGTCAATTTTTCAAGATACAATTTTCCACAGTACAAATATTCTTGTTATATTATACTTTGAGAGTGTCTTCCTTTTATAAAGTCTGGAAGGAAGTCTGTTCTCAAATGACCCACAGTCTAGTAGGGGAGACAGATGTATGAAAGTCACAATGTAAGGTGATATGCATTTCACTAGACCACCTCTCTCCCTGTGTCTTAGAAATAGTTTCATGGGCAGATGCTACTTGAAGAAACAGTGGAAGGAAATGACTATGTCTCCTGCTTATCTACTTTCTGTCTACACAGTGGCATCACTTCACTGCCTCAGAGAACCAAGACTTTTTTGCTTTGTTTTCCTTCCTTGTTCACATTTCATCTCAATACATCCTTCTTGAGTCTCAAGAATTTGCTCCTTTTGCTTGGGCTGAGGAAGACTCTGATCCCTTCTCTGCTGTTCTAGAGCCAGTGACTCATTTTCCTTTGACCCTGTGTATAACTTTTTTCCTTCAATTCTCCCATCTCTCCCTCTCCAGTTTTCCAGCCCTTCCTCCCCTTTCCTCTTTATGGTATTTCACACATAGATAACTATTTTACCTAATTCCAGTATTCCTACTAACCATTTCCCATCTGATCTTCTTTTCTTCATAATTGAACTCCCTAGAACATGTGACCTATACTTGCGGCTCCCATATCTTGATAAGCCCCACATTCTTAAATCCTGTAGTCCTGATTCCAACTCCTCCCTGACTGCCATTACCAACACCACCCACCCTATTGAAATTGTGTCTTTGAAGATCACTAATGATGTCCTCATCACCAAATATGGTTGTCTTACCCTATTCTCCCAATGTCTACATAGGTGGGAGAATTTACCCTTCTCCCTGATCTAACTTTCAGGACTCCACCCTGTCCTCATTCTGTCTTTCCTCCTTTGGATGTTCCAACTCCAATCATCGGGCTCTTTCTTTTCTTTCTGTTTATTTTATTTTTTTATTTTTTTTTTAATTTTTTAAGATTTTTATTTATTTATCTGACAGACAGAGATCACAAGTAGGCAGAGAGGCAGACGGGGCTGGGGGGAGGGTGGGAAGCAGGCTCTCTGTTGAGCAGAGAGCCCAATGTAGGGCTCCATCCCAGGACCCTGGGATCATGACCTGAGCCGAAGGCAGAGGCTTTAACCCGCTGAGCCACCCAGGTGCCCCATTCTTTCTGTTTCATACATGAAGATCTTTTAGATATTCCAGAGAATTCTGTTCTTATCCTGTTCTTCTCCTGGCACATACTCTCTGTTGACTATTTTAGCTGCTCCCATGGCATACACCAGCACTTCTCTACTGACACCCCTTACGTTTATATTTCTAACATGGGCTGTGAGCCTATTTTTAACTTCCTGATAAGCATTTCTACTTTGATGTTATACTATTATATCAAACTCAGCATGTCTAAAAGCTGAGCTCTTTGCCTCTTTATATCCTAAAAACAAAACAAACAAAATCTCCCCTATCACAACCAGTAAAAATCATCTAAGATTATTTTGCTAAATTTGTCTGTTTCTGAGACTTTTCACTTCTCCTAGTCATCATAACTTCAAATCCTCTCTTATTATCCTCTTGGATAGGCCACCACTGTTATTTTCTTCCCAGAATTTCTTGAATCTGCCCCTTCCTTTTTATTCTCATGGCTATTCCCCCAGTTCAATCTATAACTGAAACTGGACTATTGAATACACCTTCTACAGGGTCTATTCAAGCCCCTAGCTTCTTCTATCTCCAGCCTATTTATTTTCCTAAGACATCAAATTCATCGTTTCATTCTTCCTTCACAGAATGTGTTTTAATTGTCTAAATCTTGGACTCTAATGGGATATGATATAGCCTTAGACTCCAGGGACTGGAACTCAAATCTCTTTACATTGCCTTCCTCAGATATTTTTAATACCATACCAACAATTACTTTTCTAAACTCTCACAGTTCAGGCAAATTGTTCTGCAGAAATTCATGAGCTTCAACTTTCTTATGTAATTAGGAAGAATATTTTTAGGGGTTTTGTGAGGATTAACCATGATGGTATGTGTAAAGAACCTAATACAGTGTCTCACTGGCGATTAACTATATATCACAAATATGCCATTTGTTGTCTCAATTCTCTGCTCACCTGGTCCTTTTATACCAAATGCCTTCCTTCCAGGGAATGCTTCATTTGTCCCAGCCTAACAGTGATCATTATGTGCTCTGTCTGCCTTTGAAAAATCACTGTCAGTACTATTTAGTACTATACTAGTAATATAGTTACATACATTGTGATCACTGTATTAGTGTATGTCTTAAACATTAATGTGCATCAGACTCATGCTTGATAAAGCACAGATTACTGGGCTCCACCCCAAATCTCTGATTCAGTAAGTCTAAGGTGGGACCTGAGAATCTGTTTTTCTTAGGGTTAGGGTTAGGGATCATATTTTTACTTAAATTTTTTGTGGGTAGGGAGAGGCAAAGGAAAAGAGAGAGAATCTTAGGCAAGCTCTATGATCAGCACAGAGTCCATTGTGGGGTTTGGTCTCACAAGCCTGAGATCATGACCTGAGCCAAAAGCAAGATTTGGTCACTTAACCAACTGAGCCATCTAGGTGTCCCAATGTGATCAAACTTTTAGAATAACTGGTGTCTGCATATTTTCAGATTGTAAGCTCCTGTGTAATAGGAACCCTGTATTGTTCTTTCTTCCACTGACTCACCCTGCCCTTTCTATATTTTCCAGTTAGTACATAAGACAGTAGTTTAACATGGAAGAAACAAATGTTTTTCAACTGTATTTAACTCAAACTCCATATTCACTAGCTGGTGTAATCAGTCTTAAACCATTTCCAATATTTAAAAATCTACTGAAAGGGAATGACTTAGTGAATGGCAGGTGAACAATACACTATTTACTTATAAAGAAAAAAACCCATTGATATAAATACAGGGAGACAAGCCTCAATTCTTCATGTTAGTGAAGAGGTATAAGAACTCCAGGAATTTTAAAATATGTCAACACCCCATCATCTAATGGTAAAACTTACAAGTCTCAGTGACAAAGAGAAAATCCTAAAAGCAGCTCGGGACAAGAGCTCTGTAACATACAATGGTAGAAATATTAGATTGGCAGCAGACCTATCCACAGAGACCTGGAAGACCAGAAAGGACTGGCATGATATATTCAGATCACTAAACAAGAAAAAAATGCAGCCAAGAATACTATATCCAGCAAGGCTGTCATGGAAAATAGAAGGAGAAATAAAAAGCTTCCAAGAAAAACAAAAACTAAAAGAATTTGCAAACACCAAACCAGGCTTACAGGAAATATTGAAAGGGGTCCTCCAAGCAAAGAGAGAGCCTAAAAGTAACAGACCAGAGAGGAACAGAGACAATATACAATAACAATCAGCTTACAGGCAATACAATGGCACTATATTCATATCTTTCAATAGTTACCCTGAATGTAAATGAGCCAAATGCCCCAATAAAAAGACAGAGGGTATCAGAATGGATAAAAAAACAAGACCTATCAATATACTGTTTGCAAAAAACTCATTTTTGACCCAAAGATACCTCCAGATTTAAAGTGAGGGGGTGGACAACTTTTGTATCAATGTGGACAGGACTGGAGATTATGCCAAACCATGAGAGACTGTGGATTCTGAGAAACAAACTGAGGATTTTGGAGGGGAGGAGGTTGGGGGTTTGAGAGATCCTGGTAGTGGGTAATAAGGAGGGCACATATTGCATGGAGCACTGGGTGTGGTGAATTTACAATGAATCTTGGAACACTGGAAAAAAATAATAAAAAAATAATAAAGTGAGGGGGTGTAAAACAATTTACCATGCTAATGGACATCAAAAGAAAGCTGGGGTGGCAATCCTTATATCAGATAAATTGGATTTTAAGCCAAAGACTATAATAATAGATGAGGAAGGACACTATATCATACTTAAAGGATCTGTCCAACAAGAAGACCTAACAATTTTAAATATCCCCTAACATGGGAGCAGCCAATTATATAAACCAATTAATAACAAAATAAAAGAAACACATTGACAATAATACAATAATAGTAGGGGACTTTAGCACTCCCCTCACTGAAATGGACAGATCATCCAAGCAAAAGATCAGCAAGGAAATAAAGGCCATAAATGATACACTGGACCAGATGGACATCACAGATACATTCAGAATATTCCATCCCAAAGCAACAGGATAACACATTCTTCTCAAGTGCACATTCTTCTCCAGAATAGATTGCATCCTGGGTCACAAATCAGGTCTCAACCTGTACCAAAAGACTGGGATCATTCCCTGCTTCTGACCACAATGCTCTGAAGCTAGAACTCAATCACAAGAGGAAAGTAGGAAAGAACTCAAATGCATGGAGCCTAAAGAGCATCCTACTAAAGAATGAATGGTTCAACCAGGAAATTAAAGAAGAATTGAAAAAAATCCATGGAAACAACTGAAAATGAAAACATTACTGTTCAAAATCTTTGGGACACAGCAAAGGCAGTCCTGAGAGGAAAGTATATAGCAATAAAAGCCTTTCTCAAGAAACAAGAAAGCTCTCAAGTACACAACCTAACCCTACACCTAAAAGAGCTGGAGAATGAACAGCAAAGAAAGCCTAAACCCAGAAGAGAAATCATAAAGATCAGAGCAGAAATCAATGAAATAGAAACCAAAAGAACAATAGAACAAATCAATGAAACTAGGAACTGCTTCTTTGAAAGAATTAATAAGATTGATACACCCCTGGCCAGACTTATCAAAAAGATAAGAGGAAGTACCTAAATTAATAAAATCATGAATGAAAGAGGAGAGATCACAACCAACACCAAAGAAATACAAACAATTATAACAACAGATTATGAGCAACAATACACCAGCAAATTTGGCAACCTGGAAGAAATGGATGCATTCCTAGAGATATAGAAACTACCAAAACTGAACCAGGAAGAAATAGAAAACCCGAACAGACCCATAACCAGTAAGGAGATTGAGGCAGTAAAAAATCTCCCTACAAACAAGAGCCCAGGGCCAGATGGCTTCCCAGGGGAATTCCATCAAACATTTAAAGAGGAATTAATACCTATTCTCTTGAAACTGTTCAAAAAATAGAAATGGAAGGAAAACTTCCAAACCCATTTTATGAGGCCAGCATTACCTTGAACCCCAAACCAGACCCCATTAAAAAGGAGAATTACAGATCAATATCCTTGATGAATACAGATGCAAAAATTCTCACCAAAATATTAGCTAATAGGATCCAACAGTATATTTAAAGGATTATTCACCACGACCAAGTGGGATTTGTTCCTGAGCTGCAAGGTTGGTTCAACATCTGCAAATCAATCAATGTGATACAATACAGTAATAAAAGAAAGAACAAGAACTAGCTGATACTCTCAATAGATGCTGAAAAAGCGTCTGACAAAGTACAGCATCCTTTCTTGATCGAAACTCTTCACAGTGTAGGGATAGAGGGCACATACCTTAATATCATCAAAGCCATCAATGGAAAACTCACATTAAATATCATTCTCAATGGGGAAAAACTGAAAGCTTTTCCCCTAAGGTCAGGAACATGGAAGGGCTGTCCACTATCACCACTGCTATTCAACACAGTACTGGAAGTCCAAGCCTCAGTGATCAGACAACAAAAAGAAATAAAAGGCATCCGAATCCACAAAGAAGAAGTCAAACTCTCACTCTTTGCAGATGATAATTTATGTGGGAAAACCCAAAAGACTCCACTCTAGAACTGCTAGAACTCATACAGGAATTCAGTAAATTGTCAGGATATAAAATGAATGCACAGAAATCAGTTGCATTTATATACACCAAGAGCAAGACAGAAGAAAGAGAAATTAAGAAGGAGTCAATCCCATTTACAATTGCACCCAAAAACCATAAGATACCCAGGAGTAAACCTGACAAAAGAGGCAAAGAATCTGTACTCAGGTAAACTATAAATTACTCAGAAAGAAATTAAGGAAGACACAAAGAAATGGAAAAACGTTCCATGCTCATGGATTGGAAGAACAAATATTGTGAAAACATCTATGCTACCTAAAGCAATCTATGCATTTAATGCAATCCTTATAAAAATACCATCAATTTTTTTCAAAGAAATGGAACAAATAACCCTAAAATTTATATGGAACCAGAAAAGACCCTGAATAGCCAGAAGAATGTTGAAAAAGCAAACCAAAGTTGGTGGCATCACAATTCCAGACTTCAAACTCTATTCCAAAGCTGTCATCATCAAGACGGTATGGTACTGGCTTAAAAACAGACAGATTGATCAGTGGAACAGAATAGAGAGCCCAGAAATGGATCCTCAACTCTATGGTCAACTAATCTTTGACAAAACAAGAAAGAATGTCAAATGGATAAAAGACAGTCTCTTTAACAAATGGTGTTGGGAAAATTGGACAGCCACATGAAGAAGAATGAAACTGTATGATTTCCTTACACCACACACGAGAATAGATGAAATGGATGAAAGGCCTCAATGTGAGATAGGAATCCATCAAAATCCTTGAGGAGAACACAGGCAGCAACCTCTTTGACCTCAGCTGCAGCAAATTCTTCATAGAAACTTCTCCAAAGGCAAGGGAAGCAAGGGCAAAAATTAACTATTGGGACTTCATCAAGATCAAAAGCTTTTGCACAGGAAAGAAAACAGTCAACAAAACCAAAAGACAACCAACAGAATTGGAGAAGATAATTGCAAGTGAGATATCAGATAAAGGGCTAGTATCCAAAAACCTATAAAGAACTTATCATACTCAACATCCAAAGAACAAATAATCCAATTAAGAAAAGGGGAGAAGGCATGAACAGACATTTCTGCAAAGAAAACAACCAAGTGGCCAACAGACACATGAGAAAGTGCTTAATATCTCAGTATTTAGGGAGATACAAATCAAAACCACAGTGAGATACCACTTCATACCAGTCAGAATGGCTAAAATTAACTGGTCAGGAAATGGCAGATATGGGTGAGGATGTGGAGAGAGGGCGACCCTCCTACACTGTTGGTGGGAATGTAGGCTGGTGTAGCCACTCTGGAAAACAGTATGGAAGTTCCTCAAAAAGTTGAAAATAGAGAGCTACCCTACAACCTAGCAACTGCACTACTGGGTATTTACCCTAAAGATACAAATGTAGTGATCCGAAGGGGCACGTGCACCCAAATGTTTATAGCAGCAATGTCCACAATAGCCAAACAATGGAAAGAACCTAGATGTCCATCAACTGATGAATGGATAAAGAAGATGTGGCATATATATACAATGAATACTACGCAGCCATCAAAAAACCTGAAATCTTGCCATTTGCAATGACGTGGATAGAACTAGAGGGTATTATGTTAAGTGAAATAATCAGAGAAAGACAATTACCATATGATATCTCACATATGAGGAATTTGAGAAGCAGGGTGATGGGTCGCGGGGGATAGTGAGGGACCAAATGAAACAAGATGGGACCAGGGAGGGAGACAAACCATAAGAAACTCCTAATCTCAGGAAATAAAGTGAAGGTTGCTGGGGGCAGAGTGGGGGCAGTAGGGATAGGGTGGCTGGGTGATGGGACATTGGGGAGGGTATGTGCTATGGTGAATGCTGTGAATTGTGTAAGACTGATGATTCACAGACCTGTACCCCTGAAACAAATAATACATTGTATGTTAATTTAAAAAAAAAAAGAACTCCAGAAATTTAAAAAAGGAAAATTAAGGATACCTGGGTGGCTTTGTCAGTTAAGCATCTTACTCTTGATTTTGGCTCAGGTCATGATCTCGGGGTTGTGAGATTGAGCCCCAAGACAGGCTGCATGCTGGGTGTGAAGCTTGCTTAAGATTCACTCTCTCCTTCTCCCTCTGCCCTATCTCTCTCTCTTCCTCTCTCCTCTCTCTAAGAAAAGAAAAGAGAGAGAGAGAAAAGAAAATTATTTATATCTTCCTCTGGAATGCATTTTAAAAGTTATATTTTGGGATGGGCCTATCTTACATTCTGGAAATTCATAATGCTCTAAGTAATTGCCCCCATGAAGAGATGTTTCTGTGTCAAGGACCACTCTCTCCCTTCTCTAAAACAGATGATGGATGGAGGAAGGAGGGTTAAGTGGAAGGTGTCAATAGAAAAATAGGATAAGAAATGAAGATGAGGAAAACTTTCAGAAGATAATGAAAGGGTAATTCTGGCCCCAAATTTGAGGAAGATAATGGCTGGCCACTTAATAATGGCTTACTCTCCCTGTCGCCTTCCCACATCTCAGCTACTTCTGGGCTGAAGGCATATTATGTTAAGAGGCTCCTGCTCCGTAGCTGACATTTTCAATGTTTAGAACAGACTGGTGGGCAAGGTCTAAAAGACTGACATAAGGAAGATTTGGAAAGGCATCCACTTTGCCTAACTTAGCTTTGTTTCAATCCCACCTTTTCCAGCCCAAGCTAAGGTATACAGTATTTCTTGCTGAATTAATTTAAAACAAAATGTCAGACACAACTGTTCTGTTTCTACATGTTTAATTTGTTTGGCTAAAAACTTTCATTGACCAAATTAAGTTGGATGATTTTAAAGACTGTTTTAGTAGCCAGAGTAGTAGAGAGGAAACTTTTAGTCTTACTTTTGCTGAAACTGGCTTCTATGATACAAGAATAATTAGAGATGGTGATGAGGCCAACAGATAAGGCAATAGGAAGAATCCTCAAGAAGCTGAAAGCAAACTTTCCATGAAACTGCAATTGGTGAAATGACTCTTTGTGGTTTATGCCATGGAGGATGAGCTGGTTTCTTCAGCTGTTATGGTGGTGGTGCTAAAGAGGCTATAATCAGAGGTCCAGTTCTACTTCTTATATGGACTTCACATGACCAGAAATTATGCTCCACATGGCCAAACCTTTGGTCTCCACGGTCGCCAAACTGTGGAAAGAGCCAAGATGCCCTTCAATGGATGAATAGATAAGGAAGATGTGGTCCATATACACTATGGAGTATTATGCCTCCATCAGAAAGGATGAATACCCAACTTTTGTAGCAACATGGACGGGACTGGAAGAGATGATGCTGAGTGAAATAAGTCAAGCAGAGAGAGTCAATTATCATATGGTTTCACTTATTTGTGGAGCATAACAAATAGCATGGAGGACATGGGGAGTTAGGAGAAGGCAGTTGGGGGAAATTGGAAGGGGAGGTGAACCATGAGAAACTATGGACTCTGAAAAACAATCTGAAGGGTTTGAAGAGGTGGGGGGGGTGGGAGGTTGGGGGAGCCAGGTGGTGGGTATTAGAGAGGGCACGGACTGCATGGAGCACTGGGTGTGGTACAAAAACAATGAATACTGTTATGCTGAAAATAAATTAAAAAAATTATTTATAAAAAAAAAAACCTTTGGTCTCCAGACAAGATTGTTTATTATTATTATTATTATTTAAAATGTTTATTTATTTATTTGACAGAGAGAGACAAGGTGAGAGAGGGAAGACAAGTAGGGGAAGTGGGAGAAGGAAAATCAGGCTTCCCACCAAGCAGAGAGCCCCATGCAGGGTTCTATCCCAGGACCCTGGAACCATGACCTGAGCTTAAGGCAGACAGATGCTTAGCCACTGAGCCACCCAGGTGCCCCAAGATGGCTCATTATTGAACACAAGAGGGACTAAGCAAAAACCTTCTGAAGCAAAACAGATCATCATAACTTTAAATATAATTTAAAGCATATACCATTCTGACCTGAAGTGTAGTCTTCATCACAAAAAGTAATACAGTGTAATAAATCTATAGATTTCCATAGCAGAGGTTGAAAATATGGTCATTAAAAACCATTTTCCCACATTTTCCTAGGTTGGTGCTAAATGTATAAGATATGCAAGACAAGATAAACAACAGGCATTCTTTAATGTTTTGCTTTAAATTACAATAACAAGTGTAAATAAAGAAATCATTTTTATTCTTGCTCTTCCTTGTAAATATCTGATGTGAAGATAGAAGTGGTTGAACTCAATATTCCTAACCCTAAACTAGTTTAACCAAAATTCAAATTTTATATGCATATATGGAGTCCTGTGCATTTTCAGAGAGCATGTGTCTTTTTCATTGGTGTTTATATAATTTTGGAGGTTCCTTCCCCATTTCTATTCAATCTATGCTGCCTGAGAAATTTATATTTGCCTGTGCCACCCAGGGCCACACACGAGAACCATATTTAGCAGAAGACACAATAAGAACAACACAAAGAATAATGATTGTGAGGGGTGAGGATAAGGAGAGGCCAGGAAACAGACTTTATTTAATTTTAGAATGCATTTCACAAGTTTTCATACCCCAAATATTGGGTTACTATGGAAGTAGAGGAAATCTTTTGTCATGGTTAGGGAACTGGCTTAAAAACAAAGGTAAGGTTAAGCAGGCCCTTCTCTGGATGAAGCAATATTAACAGTGGGGAGCCCTAGGGATCATTCTTGGAAAGTTCTTATTTAACTGCTTTTATACAAGATATGAAAATAGATTACAATGAAATCTAAAATTGTGGAGTGCAATGCTGGGAGAGTTCCTTCCTTGTCATTTAGTCTAATTCCATTATTTTGCAGAGAGAAAGGAAAATCTGTGACACCTTGGTCAAGGTGACACAGAAGCAAGAAGCATGTTCTGATTTCCAGACAATGGGCCCTCCTCTGCCACTCTGTCTTGCCTTCATTATTAGATGGGACAATGACATGGTGCCATTAAGCACTGCTGGTAGATTTCACAAAGCTCTCTGAGCTGAGCAAGCACCTATGTCCAATGAGATTCAGTGTGAGAAGTCTAAGTGAATGCTTTGATGAAAATAAAGAAAGATTAGTCACAAGTTTAGAGGTTTTGATGATCAATTATAGGAAGTGTGTCGATATGTAATGCTTCCTATAAAATGTGCTACAGGTCTACTGAAAGGCACTTCTTTGCTTATCATATCTGGGAAAATGGTAGGAATTAATTAGAAAACATTATCCTACCATTGCACGAAACCAGTGTCTTTATTCATGGAAAGCTGTGTTGAGTGTTAGGCATAAAACCTAAAAAAGGATTGAATAGCTGGAAAGATCCACAGAATGGCAAATAGACTAGTCATGAGAAAGGAGGGACTTCAGTGGGAGGACTGACTAAAACAAACTTAGAGAGGGAGGAAAATATAGAGTAAGTCTTAGTCTTTTCAGGCTGCTATAATAGAATATCACAGACTTGATGGCTTATAAATAACAGACATTTATTTCTTATAGTTCCAGAGTCTGAGAAGTCCAAGATTAAGGAAGCTAAAGATTCAGTGTCTGATGAGAACTCACTTTTGGTTTATAGATGCTTATCTTCTTACTAAAACCTCATATGGCAGAGGGATAAGGGATCTCTCTGGGGTTTCTTTAATTAGGGAACTAATCCCATTCATGAGGGCTCCACTCTCATGACCTAATTACCACCTAAGGCCTTACCACCAAATATCATCACATTAGGGATTGGGTTTAAGCATATGACTTTGGGGGTGGGGAAAACAAGGCATGGTTAAAGAAATAATGGAATGAAAAAGACTTATATGTGGCTTGTACTCTCATATATTACTAATGGGGGTGTAAATTGTTGTAAACCCTTTAGAAAACTCTATGGTAGTAGCTACTAAAGCTAAACCTACGTCGATCCTATGATCCAGCATTTCCATTCCTAAGTATATATATGCCCAAGAGAAATGAATACATATGTCCAAAGAAAAATTTGTATAAGACATTTATAGCTGCATTGTTTGTATTTTTCAAATTAGGGATGACCCAAATGTCAATCAGCAGGAGAGTACATAAAATAAATCATGATATTGTTACACAATGGAATACTACAATGCCATAAAAAAGAATACACTATTTATATTGCAACTGTATGTATGAATTTCACAGACATTATATTGAACAAAAAGGGTACATTGTGTATTAGTTAACTTCTATAAAATTTATATAAAGTTCACTTCTATAAAATTAGTTGATTTATACAAAATTATATAAAAGCAAAACAACTAATGATGACAGAAGTCAGAGTAATGTTATCACCCTGGGCTGTAAGTACTGACAAGGGAAGGCTTGAGGAAACCAGCTGTAGGGCTAGTCATGTTCTATATCTTCACCTCGATGGTGGATTACAGGGATGTATACATATGTCAGTACGTACTGGGCTGCACACTTTATATTACTGTTAGCTTGTTTTCTGGCAATAAAAAAAGAAAAATGATGGGAGCTTGGGAAGAATGTGATTTAAAGGAGGGTAGTTTTAGTACAAATAACAGGAAAGACTACTGCATTTGTTTTGTCATTTCTCCAATTCAGATTGACTGAGTATGATCCAGGCACTATGTTCAGAGAGGAAAGAAAATATGTCTCACTTCTTGTCCTTGAAAAATTCAGTCATGTGAGAGAACAGATGCATGGCTAAAATGAACAACTCAGGAAACAACAGATGTTGGCAAGGATGTGGAGAAAAGGGAACCCTCTTCCACTCTTGGTGGGATTGCAAACTGATGCAGTCCCTCTGGAAAACAGTATGGAGGTTCCTCAAAAAGTTGAAAATAGAGCTACCCTATGACCTAGCAACTGCACTAGTGGTTATTTACCCTAAAGATACAAACCTAATGATCTAAAGGGGCACATGCACCCAAATGTTTATATCATCAATGTCCACAATAGCCAAATGATGGAAAGAACCTAGATGTCCATCAACAGATGAATGGATAAAGAAGATGTGTGAGACTATATATTTATATATATATATATTATGTATAATATATATATATGTGTGTGTGTGTGTGTGTGTGTACACATACACATACATACATATATAATAGAATACTATCCAGCCATCAAAAACCCCTGAAATCCTGCCATTTGCAGTGGCGTGGATGGAACTAGAGTGTATTACGTTAAGCGAAATGCCAATCAGAGAAAGAATTATCATATGATCTCACTGATATGAGGAATTTGAGAAACAAGACAGAGAATCATAGGGGAAGGGAGCAAGAAATGAAACAAGATGAAACCAGAGAGGGAGACAAACCATAAGAGACTCCTAATCTCAGGAAACAAACTGAGGTTTGCTGGAGTGGAGGGGGGTGGGAAGGATAAGGTGGCTGGGTGGTAGACATTGGGGAGGGTATGTGCTATGGTGAGTGCTATGAATTGTGTAAGACTGATAAATCACAGACATTTATCCCTGAAACAGATAATACATTATATATTAATAAAAAAAAGTTAAAAATAGAGCTACCCTATGACCCACAAATGCAGTACTGGGTATTTATCCAAACAATACTAACATAGTGATTCGAAGGGGCACCTACACCCCAATGTTTATAGCAGCAATGTCCACAATAGCCAAAATATGGAATGAGCCTACATGTCCATTGACTGATGAATGGATAAAGAAGATGTGGAATATAATACAATGGAATATTCTATTACTCAGTCATCAAAAAATATTAAATTTTGCCATTTGAAATGACATGGATGCAACTAGAGGGTATTACGCTAAATGAAATAAGTTAGTCAGACATTTGAGTTATGGCTTTAAGAAAGGGAAGAAGTTCAACAAGTGGTATAGGGGAAGGAAGGGTAATTTAAAAAATCCTATATATATGAAAGCACAAAATCACCCAGCAGGTGTGAGTTGTCTAGTTGTCAGGCATGACAGGGAATCTGGATAGGGGAGGGAAGATGAGGCTGGAATAGAGCTAGGAAGATTGTGGGCCTGTAAGTAATTAGGACTGAAGCAGGAAGTGACGTGGTGATATTAGTGTTACAAAAGGAGAACCACAGAGCTGCAGAGGGTTCATAGAGGGAAGAAGAGGAGGTGGTGCCAATAGTCACTGAACACACACAGATAAGCCGACTTAGTGGTTGAACTGAAATGCATGTCTGCCAGTAGACAGAATAAAATTAATTGTGCTAAGTGGTAAAATTAAGAATGCAAAAATCTAATAACCTGTTAGTATAAACTGATCATTATAAAATGTTGCTATGATCATTGATAACTGGGCTTGCTGGCATTATGACATCAACGGAACTTCTGCAGCAGGGTCTGTGGATCTGGGTTGTGTCATGGTAGGCAGCAAGGCAAAGTTGTGCAACTTTTAGTAAGCGTTCTGGGCTTCCAGAGGATACCAGTTAATCATCACCCTCAACTTCAAACTATTGTTTCTGACTTGTTTAGTTTTTACTTTTAGTTTTTAATTTTTAAAATTTTTATTATTTTTTTTAAGCAGGCTCCACACCCAACATGGGGCTTGAACTTACAACTCTGAGGTCAAGACTCAGACACTCAACTGACTGAGCCACCCAGGCACCCCAGTTTTTACCTTTATTTTGATTATAGTGCAATGCAATTCTGTGTGTGCAGTTTTTGATATAACATATACATTTATGATAAATATTTTACGTGGAAATCCACAATGAAGAAACTTCAAAGGCTGGATATATTTCTAAAATTTCTTTTAAATATCACAAACAGGTAAATATTCTGGATTTTCATAAGATCAAAGAAGAAACCAGTAATCAACCACGACCTGAGCCATGTTCTGATACTGTGCAAAAATCATTACAACATTAAAAATGTTTGTATGTCTCAAATGAAAACAACTTGATTCTTTCAACATAAAAATCTGATTAACTTATTATTGCAAGTGATATAAATGTTGGATGGAAATAGAGCTCAAAGGTTATGCTGTTAAAAGTTGAACAGGCGAAACACTTTTTAAAAATCAAACTACCTATCACATTTTGTTAAAGGTCATGATTCCAAAAGAAAATTTGCAATGATTAATGAAGGAAATTTTAAAGAACACAGTAAGTCAGTTTCATGCATTAATGCACTTACAATAAAAATTTTTTTAAATCAAAATGTGTCAAAACATTTTTAAACATATCATCCGAACTTTGAACACACTCTATTATTGTAGTTAAACATAAGTGAAGGTTTTGAGACATGAAATACTTAGTCAAAATTTGAAAAATAATTTCTATAGGTATATAACAGCAATGTAGACTGGTGATCTAGACTGTGCCAAAGCATTTATCTACTGAAAGGATAAAGGAACCTTTTGGGAAACACAGAAATCAAACCAGTAAAATTTTGATCACTGTCAATAGAGCTTTAAGAGTTTCATGTAAAAGGGTTTTGATAGTACCTAGTAAAAAAAACTCAAGGTGCCGAATGTGGTTAGGTATTTTTTGCCGATGTGGTGGAACAAGATGGGAAAGTATCTGAGATATCTCAAACTATTTCAATGGGTACCAAGAAAAATGGTTTCACTGGGAAATATTCACATGACAAATGTGCCAGAAGGGAAACGTGGGAAATGTCTGGACTTCAATTTGAATTTAAAAGAAATTTAAAAGAAAGTTCCGGATGTTTTGTTTTCATCCCATCTCAATATATTCAATATATTCAGCTGATGCAGTAAAAGATGTCAAATAAATCAGTATTAGTATATTCTTTGTGAATTTTCTATTTATTACCACACATTAAGTGAATACCAGAGATGATTACATAATATATCTGAAGAGAGCTCAGGATTGGACATTAGAGAAATACTAGGACCCCAATAGAGCTAGACCTGCAACCACTGAGATGAAATCATGCCAAGCTTGTGTGTTGGTTTAATGCAAATCATGAGGTGGGAGTAGTTGAACATTTGAAAAGTGCAATTAACTTCTAGGGATTTGGTTTTAGTGAAATATTCGACCAGAAATTTCAATACATTCTTTAGCTTTAATAAGACAGAAATGAAAATATGTTGTCCATATAAAATTAATAAAGCAAATTATAGAGAAGCAGAAGATATAGAGAAACAAATGAACAAAGGGTATAATTTGAAACAAAACAAAATAATTATAAGAGAAAAACTTTGTCTAACATTGTCTAACAAATGACACAGAAATGGGCTTATTATTTTAAGACAAAAATGAAAAGTATGATGAATTAATAACCTCTTTCAATTTATTTAATCCTAAACTTTAGTAACATTATGTATGCTAACCAAGTAGGTTTAGGGTGATCAAAAACTTACAAAATTGGGGTACTTGGGTGGCTCAGTGGGTTAAGACTCTGCCTTCAACTCAGGTCATGATCTCAGGGTCCTGGGATTGAGCCCCGCATTGGGCTTTCTGCTCAGAAGGGAGCCTGTTTCCCCTCTTTTTCTCTCTCTCTGCCTACCTATCTGCCTACTTGTGATCTCTGTCAAATAAATTTAAAAAAAATATATAAAATTAAGCCACCTGATTAAATATGACAGTCCAAGAAATGGTTTTTGTGACTTAATTGGTAATAAATAAATGAAATATGTAAAAACCCAGACAGTATTATGAAGGCTAGAAAAAATTTCAACATAATAATTAAAAGTTCAAAAGTTGAAATTATAAAAAGTGCAAAAGTATAATTGATTACTGTTAGTATGATGAATGATATTGTTGATATTGAGAGACATTCTCTACATACAGAGAACTACAAATTACATAATGACTAGCAACGTAAAAGGAAAGTTATAGGAAAAGCCTATGTACATTCTTCATGTCACCTCATGACTCAGATGAAGGCAACTTTTAGGATGTGAGCCCCATCAACCAAAGGCTGTACCAATACTTCTGAAAACCAAGAAATGATTTTGAAATCATTAGAAAAATGTGATGACTGATAAGTACTAAAAATGATACCATCTGGCAAGGAGTTTCATAAGGTACACATAGCTTAGTTTTTATAGAGAATAAAAAGTGATTTTTAATTTTTAAAATTTATACGTTGATTCACATATACTTGTGACAACATATTTTTAAATTTGCACCCCTAAATGAAGGCAGGCAAGAAGGAAGTTTAGAAGGTTATTGTAATAATGTTGGAAGTTACAAGGGATAAAAAAGAAGGACCTGAAATAGAGAAGTAAGAGTAATAGGACTTGTTGACCAATTTGATATTAGAAGAGGAGGTGCTAGGGTGTTTCTGACTTCAATGAACAGGGTAATATCACTTTTGAACATACTGAGTTTGAAGAACATGTGTAACATCCATATGAAAATATATAAAATGTAGTAACAGCAATAATTATTATGTTATCATAAGATAATATTTATAAATATTTATATTGGGCTACATAGTGTTCCATATTCTTTCAGATACTTTGATTTTCATACCACTCTAGTAAATATAGTAATACAAGATTATTACTAGAAGCTCCTTCTTACTGAGCCCATACTATTCCTCCATTCAGCAAAGTTATCGGAGCCCTTCTGTCTGTCAGCAGGATAAATCCCTGCCTTCATGGAGCTGACCTTCTCATGGAGGAAGACAGAAAATAATGAAATATATGTAAAGTAGAAAGTCAGGAACAGAGTCAGGGTTAAGTGGGTGGAACGTGATGGTGTAGTTTAAATAGGATGGTCAGAGAAAGAGGTACTTGAAGAGAATCCTGAAGGAAGGGAAAGAGTGATTCACATGATTGTCTTGGGAGGGGTCATTTTCAGCAGAGGGCACAGCAAGGGTAAAGATGGCAATATGCTTTTTGATAGATCTGAAGATCAGCAAAAAGACCAGTGTGGTTACCACAGACTAAGTGAAGGGGTGAGTCATAGAAGATTTGAGATCAAGTCAAAGTAGTTGGCAGAGGACACACACACAGGGTCTTTTAAGGCCATGGTAGAATATTTGGATTTTACTCTAAGTCTTACATTTTAAAAGAACTACTTTAGCTCTGTATGGTTACAAGACTCTAGGTCAGCAAGAATGGGAGAAAGAGACCAAGTTCTGAAGTTCTTGAGCTATTGGTAGCTTAGGCAGGAGATGATGATGGCTTGGGTTAGGATGTAATAGTGGGGGTCGTACTAGCAGGGTGGATTTTAGATACATTTCCAGGGTAGAACCAATAGAATTTAGTAAAAGTTAATTATGGGTGCATAAGAGGGAGAGAAAACTCATGCAAGATTTTTGGCCCTATGGACTCACTGGGTGAGTGAACCCCTCAAAGAGAAGGTGAAGAGCAGGTTTGAAGGGGGACAATCTTGGGGTTTGGGTCTGGACCTGTAAAGTCTGAGATACTATATGCTAGATGCCTTTAAATCATTTCAACAGTCAGTCTAATATCTTCAAGGGAGGTATGACCATTGTCCCTGTTTTATAGTTGCAAAAACTAAGGCTTTGAGATTTTCTTCAATTTAAGGTCTTATAACCAATGGGTTGGAACTAATCCTAGAGCTCAGCCAGCAGGCTGAGACAGTATAATATACTCAATGTATTTAATTCAAAAGTATTTCTTAAAGGTCACTATGTACTTATTTATCACTCTTAGTTGCTGTGACCAGGAAGGAAAGATTTAAATATGTTAACTTTTTGCTACCTTCCAGGAATTTGCATTGTTGAAAGGAAATGTAGATATAGTAGATGACACTGAAATTGTTGGACAATAGCTCAAAATAAGATAGCAGTAAAGATAAAAATCACTAGAGTAATTTAGTATAAGGAACAAAGTCAGTGAGGCACAGAACTGTGTGTGACTTGAGCTCCTTTCTGGAAGATATGAAGGAGGATTTTAATGAGAAGATGTTGGATGGTCTTCAGTCCAGAAACCTACATGGTATAGTCAGTATGTGCCTGGGGATACCACGGAGACCATTCAGCTGGAGTAGAGAAAGAAAGAGATGGATGGGCAGAGGAGGGCCAAATTAGGCAGGGCTGTGAAAGCCAGGCAGAGCATCTTGGATTTTATCCCATAGGTAACTAGGAGCCAATGATGGTTTCTAAGCTAGAGCTGAAACATGGTCAACATTCAGCATTTCTTAACTAACATTTTCCTAGAGGGTTGCCAAACTCATATTGGCAACACTTATATTTTACTTATATTTGGTATTTTTCATTTGCAATAAAAGTGATCACATATAACATCTAGGTAGATATTTTGACATGCTAATTCCTTTTGGTTCCCAACTCATTCAAATAATAAATTTTTGTCCAAAAAGGAGAAATTATAATGTGAGGTTATGAAAAGTCCATTTCCCTCTTAACATTCTTCCTAGCAACTCAGTTGTTTTCATTGGCTTTTATTAAAACAACCTTTGTGTGAACTGGCAATTTGTTTTGTAAATATCAATGAAAGCATATTTCAGAAAATGCAGTAATAAAAACCAACCCAATTTCAGAAATATGCTTGCTGCCAGACATCAGTCTTCAGCTCATATTATGAGTATTTCCAGTAAGTCTTAAGTACACATTTACATGAGAAATAGCTCACTGTTTAAGATCAAAAAAGTTGAAAAAGCCTTCACTGCCTCTCAAATACGGTTTAAGGATTCTGCCCAATACAATGTATTTCCCTTTTTGATAAAATATATTCGTAATGATCAAATAGCTCATTTTAATTGAACATTTTCTCCCCCAAAAAACTGACTTAAACTCAGTTTATTATCATCATAATATCTACATGTTTAATAACTGTTTGTTTGACAGGTCTGGGATGTTAACATTTCAGCAGTACATATCTTGATCCATATCCACCTTATTAAATCTTTTCAAGAATTACAACTTTGTCCAAGATTTGAAGGAACTCTATTACTTTTTCAAATATGCACAACTCAGCTATTGTCACTAAGCTACATTTAATAAGAGAAAAATATTGTTCCTCAACTGAAGTAGAATAAGGAAAGACTACTAACTAAATTTTCTGAAGAACTTCCCCTTGAATGCCTCCTGGCTGGCAGGAGACATATCTGAGAAATGAAACAGTATCATTGCATAGTTGTTTTCTAGGCATTGTCATAATTGTGTTATGTATCTGTGGTGATGCTTTTTTATGTAGCTGTTTTCTGTCCCTTCCTTTTCTCTCAGAACACACCTCCACTGTCTACTAACTGTCCTGGTTTCCGCAATATATATTTCTTCATGTTTCAAAGTAAATCAGGGAATTCATTCCATTAATATAGTTTGAGTGTGATACCTTGTGCCCACAACCGTGCTAGTCATTGTGGGGTAGGTACAAGGGGTATAAAGATGTTATTTGCTAGGAAGCAGCTCACATTATACTGCGCTCTATAAAACATGAATTGATAGCACATAATTCAAGGCATTCTGTAACTAAGTACTGAGTTATAACATAAAGCCTAGGGCCAAAGTGAGGGAAGATAAATCACTACATGTCTAAGAACCAGACCTTGAAATGCTTAGATTGTCAGTGGTGTGAAAGAGGCAGGTTAGTCCAGATACTCTGGGAGTCTCCATTTCTGAGTAAGCATAAAAAAAGAGGGCATTACCATATAGAGCAGCAATTTGTGTCTTTGATGCAAATATTATTAGTTACTTGAAAAGTATCATACATTTCAATGTATAAAAACATACATTTAAAATGAAAATATAGAAATTGGAAGCAAGACCTCCTGAGTGTCATTAAGAATCTCAATATATTATGGTAGATGTTCCCAAATATTTTTAAGTATATAGATATTTATATTAAAGAAGAACTGAAGTCTTAATCAAGAAGTAAAATCTTAGTGATAAATTGTAAAGCAAATGACATTAAGTGTCCAGTCCCTTACGCTGGGTATTAGGGAACTAAAATCATAATTATAAAATGAAATCAGTGAATTAGAATAGTGAAGCTGGTTGGGTTAAGGGGTATGTGGATTAAACTTTTTTGTTGTTGTTGTTGTTTTTAATGTTTCTTTGTGGTGGGTCACAGCAAGCAAATGGAATAGTTGCTAGGCCTAAAGATGGTCTTAGGAGTTATGGCTGCCTTTTTGCTACACTTAAAAATGAGGCCTAAAACCAGGAACAAATGAAAAAAAAAAAAAAACCACACTCAGATATTCTGAAAATATGAAAGGATTTAGTAAAATTAGCAAAATACCCAAAACTCTACCTGTGAGATATCTAAATCAACACAAACAAACTTTTGGGGAACCTGGAATTGTGAAGAACACATTTGAGGCAAAAGTCCATAATATCTTTAAGGAAAAAAAAAAAGGATTTGTATCTGTCTTCTGAATATTTTCTATAGTGTTATCATGCTGTCACTTATCATAGAAAGCACTGTGATGTTCTTTTACCCTGTGTTGACACAAAAGTTCTGACCATAATACAAAATTCCAATTGAAACATGTAGCTCAGTCATTTTGAAAGCTATGTGACATTACCCAGATACAGGCCTTGTGTAATCAGTAAGCTCCTAAAAGGAATGGTTACACTGCTTGAATAATTGTGGAAAATTTTCCTAAATTGTTATGAACAAAGTCTCTATTAATATCCACTTTCTCAGCATCACCTGTCATATAGTAAGCTTGGAAGAAATAGAAAGATCAGAACTGACTACAAATTCTCTTAGACCACAGTGATATCAACAAAATGGCAGACTAGGCAGTTACATGTCCTCCGTACCCACTGGAAACATTAGAAGAACAACTACAGACTGATAAAATAATTTTATAGGAGCTCTGAAACCAGTCAAAGATAAAGATCTAAAGTAACCAAGTGAACGCCCAATCAAGAAAAAGCCACATTCAATATGGTAGGAAATTTCATGGCACTTGTACTCTTCCTTGTCCCATCCTTTCTCCACGAGAAGGAATAGCCTTTTCAACAATTGGTGCTGGGAAAACTGGATATCCCATGCAAAAATATTACTAGGTTGGATGCTTATTTTACACCATATACAAAAATTAACTCAAAATGGATTACGTATTTAAATTCAAGATTAAAACTATAAAAATCTTAGAGGAAAACATAGGGGAAAACCTTCATGACACTGGATTTGGTAGTGATTTCTTGGATATGACACCAATTGCAACAAAAGCAAAATCAGATAAATTGATCATCAGAATTAAAAACTTTGTGCATCAAAGGACACTGTCAACAGACTGAAGAGGAAACCAAGGAAGAGAAGAAAATATTTGCAAATCATACATCTCATAAAGGTTTAATATCCAGAATATATAAATTAGTCCTATAATTCCACTGTAAAAAACAAAAAACCAGAAAACCCCCACTAAAAACATGGGGAAAAGGGGGCACTTGGGCGGCTCAGTCAGTTAAATGTCTGACTTTGGTTCAGATCATGAGCTTTGGGTCCTGGGATTGAGACCCATGTTGGGTTCCCTGCTTATTGGGGAGTCTGCTTCTCCCTCTCCCTCTCCTTCTGCCCCTCCCCTGCACTCGTGTGTGCATGCTCTCTCTCAAATAAATAAATAAATAAAATCTTAAAAGAATATATGGGAAAAAGAAGATACACAATTTGGGGTGCCTGGGTAGCTCAGTTAGTTGAGTGCCTGACTTTTGGTTTTGGCTCAGGTCATGCATGATCTCAATGTTCTGGGATTGAGCCCCACATGGGGCTCTGCACTCAGACTGGAGTCAGCTTGAGATTCTCACCTTCGTCCCTTCCCCCACTTCACACTTGCTTTCTCTCTCTCTCTGTCAAATAAAGAAATAAAATCTTAACAAAAAGAAGATACAGAATTGGCCAAAAGTACCTAAAAAGATGCTTGATATCACTAATTATTAGGGAAATGCAAATTAAAACTACAATGAAATTGCACTTCACATTCATTAGGATTATATATATATATATATATATATATGAATTTTAAAGTATTGGTGAGGATGTGGAAACATTGGAACACTTGATGCATTGCTGGGGGGAATATAAAATGGTACAGCTACTGTGAAAAATACTATGGCAGTTCATCAAAAAAATTAAACATAGAATTACCGCACTATCCAGCAATTCCTACTTCTAGATATATACTAAAAAAAAAAAAACTGTAAGTAGGAACAGGGACTCAAATATTTTGTACACTTGTATTTTTTTTGTAAAATGTGTACAGTCCTATTAATAGCAACATTACTCACAATAGCCAAGAATTGGAAGCAAACCAAGTGGCCGTCAATGGATGAATAGATAAATAAAATGTACTCTGTACATACAATGGAATATTATTCAGCCTCAAAAACAAGGCAATCTTAATACATGCTACAACATGAAGGAACCTTGAGGACATCATGCTGAGTGAAATAAGCCAGTCACAAAAAGACAAGTACTGGATGATTATATTTACATGAAATACCTAAACTAGTTAAGTTCATGGAGACATTAGAATGGTGGTTGCCAGGAGCTGGGGGCAGAGGGGCATAGGGAATTCATTAAAGTGTATAGTTTCTTTTAAGATTTTATTTACTTATTTGTCAGAGGGAAAGAGAGAGAGCACAAGCTGGGGGAGTGGAAGGCAGAGGGAGAAGCAGGCTCCCTGCTGAGCAAGGAGCCCCACGCAAGACTCGATCCCAGGACGCTGGGATCATGACCTGAGCTGCAGGCAGAGGCTTAACCCACTGAGCCACCCAGGCACTCCTAAAGGGTACATTTTCAATCAGGGAAGATGAAAAGTTCTGGAGATGGTTGATGATGATGGTTGAACAATATCAATGTACTCAAGGTCGCCAAATAGTACATTTGAAAATGGTTGAAATGGGCTGTTTAGGCGGCTCAGTGGGTTCAGCACCTGCCTTTGGCTCAGATCATGATCCCAGGGTCCTGGCATTGAGCCTTGAATTAGGGTCTCTGCCCAGCAGAGAGCCTGCTTCTCCCTCTCCCTCTGCCTACCACTCTGCCTATTTGTGCCCCCCGTCCTCTCTGTCAAATAAATAAATAAAATCTTTTAAAAAATAAATAAAAAATAAAAATGGTTGAAATGGCAAATTTCATGTTATTATATTTTACACTTCCCAAAATACAAATAAAAATATCTTAGACCAGGCTGTCTCTAGATAGCGCCTTCAGTCACCGAGTGCTTAGGTTAAACACCTTTTCCTCTCATGTGACCAATAGAGGCTGCCTTGACAGTTGCATGAAAATATTTTATTTATCTTTAAAAGAATCTTTAACTCCTTAATGCTGCTGGAGATCATAAATATAATGTCTTTGTCATGTACAAGTCCACACTAAGATGTGTTTTTAAAATCTTATTGCCATTGTGCCTAAATATTTTTTTATCTAATTTGAGGTGTGATATTTTATGTATATTAATAAGACAAATGTTTTATATACACAGATAGCAAGTTAGTAAATGACTATTTGGTGGGATTAATTCAGGAGTAATATTTACCAGAAGCAGTCTAATCCACATCTCTCTTTCTCAATTTAAATGTTCCAGATTTATTTAAAGCATGGCCTCCTTACCCAAAATAATCACTCTCCTTCATTTTACCTACTTGAATTCTCCCCATTCTTTAGGGCCTAGCTAAAGGCAAGTTATTTTACAAAACATTTCCTGACAATCCCAGCCCACATTCATCTTTCTAACTTCTAGTCTCTGTCTAGTCATTTAGTGCTTAGTAACAGACTGCCTTGTATTATTGGCTATCATTTCATGTTTTAGGACCAACTAACATGTACTAAAACAGGAGCAATTCGGGGGTCTGGTTGGCTCGGTCTGTTGAGTGTCTGATTCTTGTTTTCTGCCAAGGTCATGACCAGGTTGGGCTCTGTACTCAGCATGGAGTTTGCTTGAGATTCTTTTCTCTCTCTCTCTCTCTGCCTCTCCCCACCAATAAACAAAAAAAGAAACAAACAAATAAATACAATCTTTAAAAAAATTAGCAAATAACCCAACCTGAAAGGACAGCCCAAAATACGGATACAAGGTAGATTCATTGAATTGTAAATCTGTAAATTGTAAATTTGTTGGTTCTCTTTTAAGTCTAGTGCAGCTCCCTGTGAACATGAGTTCTATATACTACTGATGTGAATTCTTTAATCAGCTAATTCTAAAAACCGGCTTATGGAAGACTGAAAGACTTCCTTTTCTCTCAACCCCCAGCACATGCACGCACACACATACACACAACTATACATAATGGCACACAATATTTCCATGAATAACAACTGTACAGAAGGAAACTGGGGGTGCCAAGGCTAAACATTTTTTGAGTACCCACTATGTGCACTTGGCTAAACCCCGTAAATAAGGAATTCACACCTCTATAGTCAGCTTTAACCTAAATTCAGAGTCTATTACATTGGTAATTAAGGCATGCCTCTGGGCATTGGACTGCTGGGTTAATCCAGGAATTTTCCTCTTGGAGCAGACATGAAATCAAACTGAGAAAAAAAAAATATATGAGAGGAGACGGAGGGCAGTTGTCTTCCCCTGCTATTAAAAAACATGTATTCAACAAACTGAAGAAGTTCATCCTTTGTAGTTAAGACTACGTATTATTTTGAGTTCAAATTCTTTCTTTTAATATGTAAGATTTATTGAAATTATACTGTTTGAGCAGAACTGAGAAAGCTGAGTATTATTTCAGGTTTTCAAGCCATAAGGAAAAATAGTGCCTTTAGGTTTTCCATTCAAGTAGGAAAATTATAGCTTCATATTTGCAACACTAAAGCTAATGCAGTGTCAGCACCTCCATCAAATTCTGTTGTTCAGCAGTTTATAATTCAAGCAGAAAGTTTCACTCCAAGCCCGAACTTGGCCTTCACAATCCCAAAGCAAATGGAGAAAAAGCTATTTTGGCTAGGACTGACTTATAAAAGCAAAAGAGAGGGTGCTTATACAGACTATTTTGAAAAACATCTTTCAGAATCTGAGAATGTAACTGAGAATTACTGAGCTGACATCCCTCATTCTTAAAGTTAAAGAAATAACCCCAAATTCCATGACGTCATGTCAGCATCAGCAGAATCTTAGCCACTTTCATGAAATTCTTCATCAGGTAGAATTCCCTATCAGACAGAATTACCTTTCTTAGAGAAAAAAACAGTACAGTAGAAAATAAGGACAAATAAGACTTTGGATATGTTTTTCCCTTAAGTGCTGATTCTCTAGTGCACTATCCACACACACAGAAGATGAAAAAAGAATTTTTTTTTTTCAGTTTTTAACATACATTGGAATGGCAGACTGGAATTCCCAGAATCAGCCTTTCTCCATCTAAATGTTATCTTGGACTCAGAAACAATTAAGTGTAGAAGTGGATCCCCGCAACAGGTGAGAGGAGCTATTGGCCTCCCCAGTGAACTAAATGTTGGTGGGTGTGAGTGGGGTAGGGAGCTAGTCTGTTGGGGGTGCTGTGCAATTTAAAGTCCTCTGGCAGGTGGGTTACAGACTGCCTGGTACCTTTTTGCTACCCTACGGATGCCTCTAGCAGCCAATCCATCAGTACTCTGATATCTTACAATACCTTCAAAATATATCAAAAGTCTGATATCGTGGTATTAGGGCATTGCATAAGAATTTCATCTTTTCCTACCTGCAGAAAGCTCACTTGTATGAAATATGTTGATATCTTAGCTGCTGCATGTCTCTTTTCCTACAGCATTCAGTAAAGCCCTACTATAGGCCAGGCTACGGGTGAATCAGCAGGATTTCTGTCCTCCAGGAGAAGTCAGGAGGAAGAGAAAAGTTCATAAAGACGGCTCCAGTGTAATTTGGAGTGCCATCTGGGCGACTTCGCCGAAAAGGATCCTGAGGTATCATGGCTATACCACCTCTGTTTCCCACCACTCAGCTTTCTCCACACTTTGAAATCGCACTGATTCACCCTATATCCCCTTTCTTCCCTCAACGCCCGTTCTCCGCTGATGGGACCCTGGGTCTTTCGTGGGAGGAGCGATCCTTCTGGGGAGAGCGGGATCAAGAACTGTTTTCCGCAGGGGCGACGGTGGCGTCTGGAAGAGAGGGCGAGCCTGGCAGCACCGTCTGGAGGCTCTGGCGGAGCTTTGGCACTGCGGGGGTCAGAAAGGATTTACAGGACTCGGAGCTCACCTGATTGAAGTGTGCACCGATGAGCGAGGGTTCCCATATCTTAGAACTGTTGCTCACAGTCCCGCCTTTCTCTTTCTTGGGTGCCATGCAAAAGACGGGAGGAGCATTGGCGTCTAAACTGGGCTCAGGCCTGGAATAAGCGTCCCCGCTGCCATAGCAACCGAAGCCACGCCCAGTTTTTGAACTACTTCGGTTCCCCTCCCCCAAACCTGCTCTTAATCCACAGGCCAACCGCTTCCGTCTCCATAGCAACCAAACTTCCCAGCGCGGCAACTCTGAGGCGGGACTCCGAGACCCCCTGATTAAATTTTAGGATTTTCCAGCAGCACAACTGTGCAAATGGGAGAGGTCAGGCGGAGGCTGACCTCGAGCTGGTCGGGTTACTTCCTTTTACTCACTTGGCCCCTCTGCTGCTTCTTGGAGCTTCTCTGGCCCAAGGCATTGTCTAGAAACTCAAAATCCCTGGAATCCCACCCAGGATTTGGACACCAAGATTTTTTCGATCCTGGGCAACCTAGAATGGAGAGCTGATTCCCTCAAGAGACATCCTATGCCGTTTTCTCACCCATACTAATCGGCTCCGACTGCTTCCTTATATGCAAATTTATCACCCTGACCTCCATCCTTAGCTTCAGCCCTGGGTCCTCCTCCCAGGGACTTCCTAAACAAGTGGGAGCACTTCTCCAAGAGATCCTTTATAAAACTGTAGTTGGGGATTAAGGTCTTTCTAGGTTGTCTTCTCTGCCTAATCAGAGCCAGTTCTCTCAAACTGTCCCTCACTGGTAAGCAGTCTTTCTTCCCCTCCATCCCCTGCCTCCCCAACACTCACCACTACCTAAAGATCCTAAAGATGGTGGTCAGATTCCCCCAAATAATAATGACAGTAATAATAGTAATTATAATAACAATAGCTCCTGTTTCACGATCACTGCTATATCCTGTATATAGTTCTATCATTTAATACTTACAACCACCTTCTTGCAAGTCTCACAGTGTGTGACTGATGGCACCAGGGTTAGAATCTGGGATTGTCCGGGTTCGCAAATCCAGTGCACTTAATTAACCTCTACAACAGTTTTAGGACTGCCAAAATGAGAGATGTCACCTTTTGGGGCGCTAGACTTACTTTTGTTTATTTTTCTTATTACAATAAAACTGATTTAAGGTCAGACAGGGCAGAACTCAATCGAAGGTGTTTTGCTCTCAGTACCTGTAAAATGCAATGTCTAACTATTCCCCTGAACCCGGAACTGCCCTGAGGTGAGATGCTTCAGTGATCCCAATGGACCAGGGATGGCTAAGGGGACCCATGTGATCTGTGGCTTAATTTCATTCAGCACAACCTGCCAGTTGACCTTCTACAGGGGAAGATGTTCTAATGCTTTTTGTTGCTTTCTTTGAGGAATAAATTATGTGTGATGGTCATGGTGATATCCAGCCACTATCTCACTTTGTTTTGGGGAGGTGGAGTGTGTTTAAAGATGCTGCTGCTTCCCAGCTCCTATTCATAATTTGGCCCAACGAAGGGAAAGTTTCTCCTCCTGCCCCAGTTCTTTAATACAGATTATTAAAGAGAAAGCACAATTTCTAGAAATAGTCTTTTCACAGGAAATTTACAAAAAACATCTACTTTTCCTTTCTTGCTGCAATATGTCTTATTACAATGTGTCTAAATGTTGCATTGTGTCTAAATATGTTATTTGTCTTCTGGGAAGGACTAGATCCATGCAGCCTAGTAGCAAGTCATACCTTGAGGCCCTCTCTTGTCATGAGAATAAAATGTCTGATGCATAGTGAGCCCAGAGGAATCATGAAGAAAGAGATTTTCCTGAGGGTTTCTACTGCAACCACCTAGGCTGCCACTGTTACATTATCATAGAAATTTCTCCAAAAATTTGTTCATCATTAAATTTTTCTTTATTAGATGAAAACTGTTCTTTGGGTTGCAGTTTGAATATAAAGACCAATCACTTTCAGACCAAATATATATATATATATATATATATATATATATATATATATATA